>NW_026453322.1:0-145626 GCF_025200985.1 Drosophila gunungcola
CCAGATGCTGCTAGTGCACATAGAAAGGTTTTCAAAGTGGACAGAGTTGATGCCACTGCGAGCAGCAACGGCAGAAACACTTCAAAAGGCGTTCCGAGAAAGAGTCATCGCTAGGTTCGAAGTCCCGAAGGTGGTAATAACGGACAATGGAGTTCAGTTTGCCAGCCGCGCATTCAAAAAATTCCTCAGCGAAATGGGCATTAAGCAACAATTCACAGCACCATATACACCGCAGGAAAATCCAACGGAAAGAACAAACCGAACAGTTAAAACCATGATAGCGCAGTTTGCGGGACAGAACCAGAGGAATTGGGACGAGAAGTGGCCGGAGATTATGCTAGCGGTAAACTCAAGTACGTCGGAATCAACAGGCTACTCCCTGTGTTTCCTCACGCAGGCTCGAGAGCCTCGACTGCCCAGCGCTCTGTACGACAGGGAAACCATCGGCACAGAAGAGCAGACTGAAACACCTGAAGATAAGGCCAATAAGATGAAGGAGATCTTCGAAATTGTGCGCCGGAACATGGAGAAAGCTGCTCAGGACCAAGCCAGGCAGTAAAATCTACGAAGGAGGCAATAGAATCCAACAATAGGGGACACAGTCTGGGCGAAGGAGCACCATTTGTCAAAGGCAGCCGATGGTTTCGCGGCAAAGCTAGCGCCGAGATATGACGGACCGTACACGGTAATAGACTTCGTCTCACCAGTCATTTGTAGAATCCGCCACAAGGATACACAAAAAGAACGAACCGTCCACGTCAGTGAGCTTAAGCAACAAACACAAGAACTCGGTACAGACAAGCAAGAACAACACGAGCATGCAACGACAAAAAGTGCGGACTATAGCGTCGGGCATAAGCCAGAGTCTATATAGGTCGCAGGATAACACGAGCATTCAACGACAAAAAGTATGGACTATATCGTCGGGCACAAGTACCACAATCTGTATAGAACGCAGGAAACAAGGAGGTACACTGACCCAGACAACGAGGCAAACAGATTCTGCGTCGGGCATGAAGCCAGAGTCATCCGTTAATACGCCGCGAAGAATATGGTGATGCACAGGACAAGAAACCGAAAAAACCGCAGGCCAACAACAATCCGTAGCGTCGGCAGACTCTGTACGAATCGAGGAAGACCACGACCAGATCTTTGTTTCCCGTGGAAAGAGGGGAGATGGTACAGCTCGAGAGCTTTACCGTAGCATGTCAAGCCAGAAAAACACAAAAATAACGCGCACACACATAAACGGCCACAATTAAATTAATAAGCATGCCAAGCCGGAAAACACGAAACACGCGCACACACATAGACGGCCACAATAAAAAAAAAAGAAGGAAAATACACACACATAGAATGCACTACAGCTGATCCGGCAATCTGAAATGAGGGATATACATGAAAACCGGGGTCGCAGGGAAACAAACCACTCGCCAACTAAACGCAGAACGACGCAAGAAAGTGGTGAACCTATCAGGGTTATTGACCCCGGCCCCAAGGGCAGGAAAGGTCAACTCTGCTGTCCTGGGCCAGGCTTTGAAGGAAAGAGACAATAAGTAAACAAGAAATAGAAAGCCACTATAAACAAGGGATGGGGGCACTTCGATTCATGGCGGCCGATCGGGTCTAGACGATAGTGTCGATCTGTGGGCACAAAATACTGGAAATATCGGCACAAGGAGTCACACTGTGGAACATCGATACATCAGGTGGCAACGCCACGTTGCGTCACGGAACCGATAACAACTGGAGACCGATCGATTTGACGGAGAGTGACCATACAACAGAGAGTCACACGGGAGATTCAAAATCTGGAAGGAGGATCGGCGCTGTGGAACTCAAGAAGGAGCTGTGAGCGTCGTGGCAACCGTCTGGAGGAGCGAGTCGACCAGTAGACTACAAGCAAACGAGGACAAGTGCGAGGAGAAGACACGTCGAGGGAAGGATGTCAGAATGTGGAGTATACCAAGGCAGAGAGAACAGCGAGTCTCTTTTTCATTCCCGAAGTAAGGGGAGAATGTGAGGAGTTGAATAACTCCCCACAAGTTAGAAAGCAAGCAGAGTAAGCGCATGCAAGCAGTGGCCTACCAGACTACAAGCAAACGAGGACAAGTGCGAGGAGAAGACACGTCGAGGGAAGGATGTCAGAATGTGGAGTATACCAAGGCAGAGAGAACAGAGAGTTTCTTTTTCATTCCCGAAGTAAGGGGAGAATGTGAGGAGTTGAATAACTCCCCACAAGTTAGAAAGCAAGCAGAGTAAGCGCATGCAAGCAGTGGCCTACCAGTTACCAGTTACGCGGCGAATTCGCCCGGAGTAACGGTAGTGCGGCGAGAGAAAGCAAGCAGAGTAAGCGCATGCAAGCAGTGGCCTACCAGTTACGCGGCGAATTCGCCCGGAGTAACGGTAGTGCGGCGAGAGAGAGTGGTGCACTGAGCACCAGACAAGGACAAGGAGAGTCCGAGAGGGACAGCAATAGAAGAGAGCGGCCCAGGGCCGTGGGCAGAAGGAAGTAACGGGACGGCACCGGACTTTGGATCCTGATATTGGTGCCGTGCGCAGAGGGCGAAAGGTCGAACGGTAAAATCATGGACTTTGAACCAGGGACAAGGAGACGCCGATAACTAGCGGTAAACGGAGGCTTATATAAACCGGCCGAGCGCAGGAAGCTAAATCAGTCGATTTCTACCAAGTCAACAAGTAACAGGCATCAAGTGAACCAGTAACCAGTGAAACAACGTGAAGGAGCAAGTAAAGCCGTGGGGAGTCATCAAGGAAACAAGATCGCTAAAGTCTCCGAATTGAGACACAGGTAGCTGAGGTCCTTACGGCATCACACGGCTAAGTCCAGGCGCTTTGTCACAACTTCTGTCGCGATTTGAGCTTGGCATCCCACCCGGCGTGTCCGGCAGAGTTGAACAAATAGAGTCCTTCGACGAAGAACCGGGGGCTCAGAAGGAAAGTTGTCTAGAACTAGCTGCCTGCCTACAAGGACTGCATTGGCGAACTCCGGCGTATGCCTGATCGTCCTGCAGGAACTGTACAAGGTCCTGGTGCGACTAGCCCGGAAGGACGAGCGTTTGTTCAGCTGGTGTCTCGAAAGGCATATGCGTTGAGAGCACAGCGGTCCACAGCTAGAGTCCCACAACGGCAGCTTACCGAGTCGCCAACAAGGAGCGGAGCCTGCCTACAAGGACTGCATTGGCGAACTCCGGCGTATGCCTGATCGTCCTGCAAGGTGCGACTAGCCCGGAAGGACGCACGTTTGTTCAGCTGGTGTCTCGAAAGGCGTATGCGTTGTGAGCACAGTGACGCATCCCTAATCCCTATAAACCCGCCGAGCCAAAGGCAGCAGAAGACACCACAAGTGAAACCGGCGAGGGAGACCCCACTTCGCAGCCAACACGATCCAGCGGGACGTTCAGCGTGGGAAGGAGACGACGGCAGAACATAGTTCTATATTATCAATACACCACCCAGGCTGAGGGTTAAGTCAGCGAATAAAAGATCACTGTGTACTCCCAATCTTTCTGTGCGTTTTCACTGAGCAACAGGGCGGTCACGTATATATAAATTTGGTGGGACGAACACTTACATCTTCTGAGCTGGCCGCACGATATTCGTAGCGAGCAGATAACCAAGAAAATCAGTTCGTTACATCTTTTAATATAGTTATTCAATTTTCTGGTGTGTCATATTCAATTATGTGTCGTGTCCTGCCAAAAACTTCCGGTGACTCATGTATTGTAAACCTCCCCGTTGTTAATATCAGTTTTTGTTTAAACTGATTTAACGGTTTACGGGTCTCTTGTATTACATTTTCAAAACTATTGTCAGCAAAATGCTGTGTATTTTGATCTGAGTCTGACTGCTCTGTTTGTACTACATCACTGTTTGTAATGTTATTTATTTGTATTCGAGATAATGCATTGGCTACAACATTTGTTGTACCGGGCATACATATTATTTGATGCGTCTGTTGTCAAAGTAAATTTTCTACTAAATTCTGGTTGAACTAGTTCAACTTGTGCTATTAGATTCTCTTTTAGTTCGTTAAAAGCTTGTATCGCTGAATCGTCCAACTGTATTAAAACTTTTGTAGATATTCTTTTAGAAATATTTCCATTTTCCCCTCCTAAATACTTTGTATAAGGTTCTGCAATTTTTGCATAATTACGGACAAATTTTCGTAACGGATACCTTGATATTTTGCAAATTTTTTCAGGATCTGTTTTGATTATATTAAAAGAAACAATGTAGCCAAGAAAGGAGGTTTCTAATTTAAAGAATTTAGATTTTTCGAGAAAAATTTTCATATTTGCTCTTTGTAAAATGCCTATTATTTGAGTTAAATCTGAGAAATGTTGCTCGATTGTGTTTGAAATAATGATAATATCGTCCATGTAGACGTGGCATGCTTTTCCTACATGTTCTCTGAGAATATCATCCATTGCTCTTTGGAAAATTCTTGTCCCCACTGATAATTATTATTCTGACTCTGATTCCATTGAATTTTTGTAACTTGATGCGGAGATCTTTGATTGTATCTCAAATAATTTGAATTATTATAATTAGTGGTCTTTTGATTAAAAGAATTATTATTTTGTTCAGGGCCATTACTATAATTTGAGTTATAATTTCTATAACTCATTCCAACGAAATTGTGAGCGAATTTTGCTCTCATATTATTTTTTTCCATCTCCTGTACAAACAGATTCGATGATATTGGGCCGTTAAGGCCAGTTACGAAAACTCTTAGTGTACTCTGTCTATGTCTATCATTCATTTCTGAAGTGATTGGCTTATTACTACCATATGTCATTATAGTTTTGTTAGTCAGTAATGTTAGTTTCCTGTACACTTGGTTATAGTATTCCATTACACTTAGTTTTCCTTGTGTAAGAATATTTAATTCTAATCTGGCTAAAATAGCATCAAAATATAGGACTGCTTCGTGAATGGTTAGAGCATCATTTGCTATTTCGGTTATCTTGTTCTTTAATATTGATAGTGCTGCGAAATATCGCTTACTTTTTTGAATATACTGACTTATAGCGTTTTCAGCTGCTTCCCTCCAACTCACATATATTTTAAGTATCCCCTTAAATTCTGAAACTGATTTAATGATTTCATAGGATTCTTCAAATTTTATCAAATTGTCAAATTCTTCAATTTTATAATCTTCTACTTTGTTGGCATTCGTTTGGAGTTCTATTTTTAGTGTTTCTAATTCATTTTTTAAAGAATTTACCTCTGTTTAAACAATTTGTTTTATTAATTGTTTGGTCAAAAAAGCTTGCTTTTCTAATACTTGATTCGCCAGTTTACTTGCGCTCGGTCATTTCTAATTTATAAAATAGATTTAACAAATCTTCTAGATCTTCCAGGATACATTATATAATTTATCTTTCAAATTAAGTTTTTACTTAAATTAATTTTTAATTTTTAAGCTTTTAGCTTTTTTTTTTTTTTTGTTATTTTGGTTATAGTCGTGTTGAATTTAGGCGAGGGAATGCCCTTCAGCCCTTCCTTTCTTCCTTCATTGTTTAAATGAAATATTTCCGTTTTTATTCTCCTTGAATTTCCCAGTTGGTATGTTTATATTTTTATTTAACTTTCTTTTTTAATTGTGCTTTTGTTTATTATGCTTTAATTATTATTTTTGGCTTATTACTCTTTATTTATTTGTTTTTTTTTGTGTGTTCTTGTACTGTGAATTAATTTATTCGGTCCACCTTTATTATATATTACCAGCTATTTAAATGGATTATTGCATTAATTACAATGTTGGGTGTCGCCGATTTGTTGTAAATGTTTTAATTTTTCCACTAAAAATGGTTGGGTTTTTTGTGGCGCAACTTCCGTTTTTAAATTAATTTGTTATAATTAATATTTTTTAAAAACCTTTTTAAGCACCGCCCCACGTTGGGCGCCAATTAAGTTAGTCACTAGTAATTTTGTTAAAAAATTATATTTTATTTTATGTAACTTGGTGTTAAACCATTTTATCTTATTTCACTAATACAATACACTTTATTTTTCACATTCGAATTTTTAACTTCCGATCTGTTTCTTAAAATGGACTGCCGACTTAATTCTAAAATCTTATCCATAGAACATCGGCCAGAAGCTTTTCTTTAAGCTTTAAGAACATTTCCTTTTGCTTAGAATATAAGCTTAGTGTGAAATCATGGCATCCTATTGTGAAATTTAAATATGCAGACCGATGCAATTTGTTTTGGCTTGCAATAGCTTGAACTTGGAACGTTATTAAGTTACTTTAAGTTTGGTTTGCTTATCTTGGCAGGGAAACCAGGAGCGGACTCTAAAGCCAACGGCATGGGCATACACAAAGGCAAGTGCAAAGGCATAGGCATAGGCAAAGATCGCTAAAATTGAATTTTGAAAATTGTTTATTAATTCCATAAGGAGCCCGGTTTTACGGGTTGGTTAACTTGCACATAACATTTCTTATCTCTCTTTGTGAACGCCGCTCTCGGAGATAAACATATGGCATACAAAACTTCATAGGCTGCACCAATTCAGCAATCTTTTTTCTCGAATATTTTTTTTTATAACTATGTAACATATGCCACTCAATCGGTACCCCAAGCGTGTATCCTCAGTGCCACCGCACCCATTGTTTATGCAAACAATATTTTCCCAATTTTTGGAAATAAGGAAATAAGCAAAAACAAGAAAGGAAGCAAACTTCGCCAAGCAGAAGTTTGTATACCCTTGAAGCTATTTCAAAAATTAAATGTTCTTGAAGACATTAAAATTATCATATACTTGCGTATATGTATAAAAACATTGAAGTTATTATGATTTGCAGCTTAATTATTCGATAGTTCCTATGGCAGCTATATGATATTGTTTGCCGATTTTAACAAAATTAAAAGCGTCATTCTGAACTGTCAAATTATCAATAAGTCAAAAAGAATTTAAAAAAAATTTAAAAGTAAAAAAGTTACATTTAAAAAAAATTTGTTTATATATTTTTATTGTTTCTATGGGAGCTATATGATATAGTTGTCTGATTTTGATGAAATTTAAACCGTTGTCTGAAATATTTAACGATTACTATATGTCGAAGAACTAAAAAAAATTTAGAAATAGCAAAGTTATAATTTTTTTTTATTTTGTTTTCCGATTGTTCCTATGGGAGCTATATGCTATAGTAGTCCGATCCGGCTCGTTCCGACTTTTATACTACCTGCAATAGAAAGGAAACTTTTGGGAAAGTTTCATGCAGATAGCTTTAAAACTGAGAGACTAGTTTGCGTAGAAACGGACGGACAGACTGACAGACGGACATGGCTAGATCGACTCTCCTAGTGATGCTGATTAAGAATATATATACTTTATAGGGCCGGAAATGTCTCCTTCACTGCGTTGCAAAATTCTGACTGAAAATATAATACCCTCTGCAAGGGTATAACAACTGAAAATTTCAAATCGTTTCCTTGCTTAACGTCATCCTTCTATGTGACATTCGCCTATTGCGTTGTTATAGCACCGGTACCGAGTTTTAAGAGAGTGCACTTGTAGTGGTCAACAAATTTTGATTAGTATTTTAATATTCATATTTAGTAAATTGGTAATTCGTAAATTAATCTGAAAAAATACTTAAATTTTTAATGTGGTTGTGGGAAAAATTCTAATAGCGTATCCGACACTATGCCGCTATGCTGGCAATTATAAGTTAACACCCAAAATAATACAATTTCCCAGACAGAAGAAAAGTGTAAGCATCGATTGCACAACAAACAGCAAAGCAATGCCCTCAGTAATACAATTTCCCAAACCGAAGAAGAGAACATTTATTGCACAACTAACAGCAAAGCAATGCCCTCAATAAAGCTCAAACGAATTTAGCCACGTGCGCTGAGCCTGCACCTTTTGGTCAGCGATCGTGGAAATGCAGAACAGCCAATTTCCAAAGTGGATCGAACTCAACTAACTGCATACAATAAAAACAATAATTAAAATACACTAGCCAATTACAATTAAGTTTGGTCAATGAACGTCAGCAGAATCACCAACAGCGGCAGAGACGGCGGCAGCGATGGATCGACGCGTAGCTATAAAAAACAATTGTTTGAATCACTTCTTAATCCAACTCAATAAAGAAAAGTTTGATTTTTTATATCAAAATCATAATCAATCTTTTAACTGGCGCCGGAACAGGGACCTGATTAAAAAACGCGAAAGGATAAAAAGTTCCGCGTCTCGCGAAGTTCAGAAAGTAAAAAATTCTGACGTTTCGTTTTGAACCTCCGCCTAATCAGTGAGAAGTGAAAAACCAAAAGAAGTTAAAAAACGCCGCAAATTGTCACTCCTGAAAAAAAACAGGACTTGTACCCGGTGGAATAATCAGGCCAAATTTTATCGCCGTGATCCATTTAGTATCCGTTTGAATTAAGGTACAGATAAGGCCCCTTAGTAAACTCACACTCAGGAGAGATCGTTGCAGTGTGGGATAAAACGGAATCTGCCGAACCTGTCATCACGAGAGCACGCCGAGATATGTTACTACTGTAAGAATAGTTTTAAGCAATGTATTAAAAAAAAAATAAAAAATAATTTAATCGAAAAATATTCAAAGAACAAAAAAATTTTACCCAAATATAAAGACTTAAAATATAGGTAAAACAAAAATCCCCACACAATAATTACAAAAATACACCCTTTAATAAAAAAATCGCACACCCTAATTCTTAGAAGACAACTTCCGAATTCTAAATATCTTAAATTAAAAAATTAAATTAAACTTTTCGCTGCTCATATATCCATACCCAAAATGACCGAACAATATTTGGCAGACAGACTCGCTAATCTTACCGGACCCTCATCAGCCAGTACCACACAAATAAACACGCGATTCATGACCCAGAGGGACATTGAGGAAAAAATAAAAGCAGTCTTAGAGACAAATCTCAGTAGCCTAGTAAAGGAAATTCTTAATCCAAATAAAGAATTTTCCAAATATACATTTCAAACAATTAAAAGAAATATAACGCACAATCTTAGTGAGTTAGATAAATTACCAGACATTTTTTGGACACTTGGAGACTTTTCAGGAAACAAAAGTGAATGTTCGTCATGGAGGAAAAGTGTCGAGAGGGTGTTAAAAATCTATGAAAACAGAATTGGTTCACCAAAATATTATGGAATTCTTTTAGCAATCCGTAGCAAAATTACTGGTCCAGCGGACGCAGTACTAGAATCATAAAATACCCCCTTAAATTGGACAGCTATTTCAAAATGCCTAACAGCACATTTTGCCGAGAAGCGCGACTTAAAGACCTTAGAATATCAACTCTATGCTCAGGCAGTTTATCAACAACTATCACTAATTCTGAACCAAATTGACAACTTAGATGCCTCACAAGAAACTAAACAATCCTTGACAGTCATGTACCGGGAAAAAGCCTTAGACACTTTTGTCAGAGGCCTTAATGGAAACCTGGCACAATTGCTAGACATTAAAGAACCACATGACTTAGGACACGCTCTACACGCTCTAAATGCTAGGAATAACCAGACACCAAAAACTCAGTATTTAGGGAGGGCACCCATGCTACCACCCAAACCCCAACAACCATATAGGTTGGTAACCGTCCAACAATATTTCTATCCGCATCTCTACCATAACCCAAGCCAATCTGGAAAACCCCCAGTTACGCAAATTAACCAATCCAAATCTTATAGCCAACCTTACACAAACAAATCCGGTGCAGTAGCACCCTGTAGCACACCAAAACCTCCGCCACGACTACAACCGAAACCGGTACCTATGGAACTAGATCAGTCAGTTCGATCGCGTCATATAAATATTATGAAAAGATCAGCAAATAATGATTATGCAGGGAAAAGACCTCTCAGCACCGCTAATGTCCCAAATAATAACAAGATGCCAAGACAATTCCATAGTCATCCAGAGGCAGAAAGTACCGCGAAGAAAAATTCAGATGAAGCTTCATCAAGTTCAGAACAAGAATATTATCAGTTGGTAGAAGAAAATAACGTTTACGAACTTCAGGAGGAATGGCAAAGCGATACCGAACACCAATATGTCAGAACTCTATTTTTTAGAATAAATCGTTCCTCACTACCTTACTTTAAAGTAACCACGGTGTTAAGGATAGTAAATAAATACAACCTTTTTGTTTGAGTTCTGTATTGAAACTGTTTTATTTTATTTAAAACTTCTTGACAAGAAACTTATGTGAAAATCTTATTCTAATCTTAGCTATGGTCTACGCAGAGACCTAATCTTTTAGTCTGGGCGGGGGAGTTATTTATTTTGCCCCCCGCACAAGAACTCTCGGTGAAGGCACATCTGAGAGCGATAATATTAGATAGCTCAAGTGGCCTGCTGTTACAGATTACAGGTGTATTTGAAAAACTGAACCCTTGTCGGGTCCCAGATCGTAAATTATGGCTCTTGATCGAATTACACAGTTCTACATGACATGTGCAGAGCTCATTAAATCTTTGACACAATATTTATCAGTGTTCGTCTGAACATTCTGGCAAGGGCCGGCAAACTGTGGTGTATGTGTTGTAATTACATAATTGATTCAATTGCAATATAACATTAGTGGACTGTATTTATTCGATTTTATTTTGCATTATAAATTTAACACCTTGCACGGCTTGAAATGACTTATGTTTTAGGATTACAAAAATTGAATCTTTAATTTATTTATTTTTAATCAAAACATTCTTTAACATAATTAATTTATAACATAATTTGATTAAATATTAATTATACCGTTTGGTATGGCAATGGCTTGTAATTGCCTTCGTACATTTATTTTTCTTATAAAATATACAGTTAATACAAGTATTATAATAATTGCCAAAATTAAAGAAGCATGTCCAGTTACATGATGGAAGTCTAATTCTTTTAATTCTAACTTGTTAATCGATTGATTTCATCAGTATGATTTATTAAGGGCAAATCGAGCTGGTTCCAAACTATCTTCGGTACATCATTAACCTCTCCAATATAAGACACAGAAAATGTTCCCTGATCTTCTAGCTGAATACTGTGTTGGGCAACTAATATTTTGTCATCAGTTCGAGCAGTACAATCTGACCTTAGCGTTAATATTCCTTGCTCAGGTAAATCCACTATTTTTATTTTCGAGTTGCTGCACTGAATTCTAGCCTTAGAATGGTTCTGAACCTTAAAAAGCCAACTGCTCTTCCTTTCTAACTCGACCCAATATGATTTAATCTCAATCACTGATTTATATTTGCAATCTGATTGCTTATTTGGTTTGAGAGGCTTAAGCTCACAACTATTATCGTTAGCACTACTCCAAGGCCAACTTCCTTCACAAACCCTTTTATTAGATTGCCATCTTTGACACTTATTAATGGTTGGTTCTGTCATGAGGTGATAAGCATCTATTTCAAAATTGTAAACTAAGTACTGAGAATCGACATGTATTGTAATCATACGTTCATCTAGCCTAACTGGTACTGGGATAATTTTATAAAGCACCGAAGCATGTCTTCCAAACAAAGGTATTTTTGCATTGATAACTAACTTTTTATCTACAAATAACCCCCTAGCCGTGAGTAAAGTATAAACCTCTTTTAATTCTGTACCTGTTCTTTTTCCTGGCAGAATTAAATTCTCTGACAAACTGTCTTTTATTTGGGAAATCTCACTTTTCAACTGACTAGGTTTCAATATATTGGTATTAAGTCGACCATGATTGATGTCAATTAACAGGCTTATGACTCCGGATTGAATCTTTTCGCATTCATCTATAATGTTACTTAATTGTTTTGTTATCATGAAGAAGTTGATGGACTCCTTGTACACATAATAAGATTCCTGCAATACCGCCGT
The DNA here is from genome assembly GCF_025200985.1 of Drosophila gunungcola. Classification (NCBI taxonomy): domain Eukaryota; kingdom Metazoa; phylum Arthropoda; class Insecta; order Diptera; family Drosophilidae; genus Drosophila; species Drosophila gunungcola. The sequence goes on from NW_026453322.1 coordinate 11,873, forward strand.
CATGTTCTCAATTCTTTTATTCATTCCTTTAAAGTTTAAATTAACTTCTTCAGTAGATCTTTTCAAAATATTAGTCGTAGAATCAACTAAGGAAGTTTGTTTCCTACTTAACTCATTAAGATTATGTTGATTGCTTAATAAGTTTTTCATATTGTCCTCCATTTGTATCCTGTCGTCTTCATCCATTATCCCAAATAAAATGTGATAAAGCGATCCCATAAATCCAAACGGAGCTCGTTTATTTCTTGATTTCCCCTGAGCCATAAAAAGTTTATTATTTTCTTCTAAGTCTGAGATCTGCCTTTCTGTGTTATTGAGAACTAAAACACACTGATCCTCAAAACTAAGAAGCCTTTCGCAAATTACTCTCATTTTTGGGATTAAATCTTTACCTTTTTTAATCATCTCGAAATAAGCGTCCATATTATAAAATATAATTAAATTCCAAGAGGAGGCTACAATCTCTACGTCACCCATTGGATCTAGATATATAGCCGAAGTTTTGTTTATTTTCTCAATTGCATATTTTGGCTGATCAACTTTAGCTGAAGCGTAAAAGAATTGACACAATATACATAATAACAAAGCCATTATAAAAGAAAGTTTCGATATTGTCGATGTTCCTCTTGTTCGTCTTTCAGGTTTTGTTTCTTCAGGGTCAGATTCAACTTTGTCCACAGACTTAATTCCTTCTAAAGGACAAATTTTAGTGATTGGTCTAGTTACAAATCCATCTTTTTATTTCTACCACTCTGACCTTTTCATCTTTGCCCTTGTGGATCCTTTCTACTTTGCCTATTGGCCATCTGGCTGGATGAGTATTCTCATCTTTTAATAACACAATTTGTCCCTCTTCTATATTAGGACTGTCTCTCTTCCACTTGTGCCTCTGTTGCAGAGTGTGTAAATACTCCTCTTTCCACTTAACCCAGAAATCTCTTTTAATTTTCTGGATTAGTTTCCACCTGTCTAAATTCCCAATTCTCTCATTTTCAATTGGTTCAACTATTTCTAGCGGTGGTCTACCAATCAAGAAATGTCCTGGTGTTAGGACTTCATCTTGATCAATTTCATTTTCATGGGTATACAATGGTCTTGAATTTAAGCATGCTTCTATCTGACATAAAAGTGTTGACATTTCTTCGTATGTCAGACTATTTTCCCCGATTACCCGTTTCAGATGGTATTTCATGGATTTAACTCCAGCTTCCCAAATACCTCCGAAGTGAGGGGATAAAATGCCAATCAATTCTATCTTTTTCGAGCTGCGCGGCAATCATTGTATTTTCTTTGATTGCTTTAACTAAATCTTGATCTAATTTTCTTGAGGCTCCTACGAAATTAGTTCCGTTATCAGAATAAATATTAGCACATTTACCTCTTCTAGCAATAAATCTTCTTAGTGCTGCTAGAAATGCTTCCGAGGTTAAATCACTTACCATTTCTAGATGTATGGCTTTGGTGGCCATAAAAACAAATACGGCAATGTATCCCTTATACGTCTATAGTCCACGATTCTTGGAACATTTAACGAAATAAGGACCTGCGTAATCTATTCCAGTATTAAAAAATGGGTACGACATCGTAACTTTGTATCTAGGCAGGTTGCCCATTATTTGTTGAGCTGTATTTTGTTTGTATCTCGCACATTCTTTTAAATACTTTTTTAATGAATTTTTTAACCCAAAAATCCAATACTTTCTTTGGATATAATTTCGCATTAGGTTTATTCCTCCATGCAAAGTTTCATTATGAGCATTTTTTATCAACAAGTTAGTTAAATGGCATTTGTCCAAGATTATTGGGTGTTTAACTTTAAATTCTGCACCGGAGTTTTCTAGTCTTCCTCCCACTCGCAGAATACCATCATTATCTAAAAACGGATTTAACGACAATATCCTATTATTAGTCTTAATTTCCTTGTTTGTTTTTAAGCACTTTATTTCTTGGCTGAATTGATATTCTTGTTGCTTTTTTATAACAATCTTTTCAGCTAGTTTTAACTCTTTTACAGATAGGAAGGCAGGATAGGATTCGTTTTTTATCTTGATTTGAATGAATCTATTTATGTATACTATTACTCGTATAATCTTTTCAATACTGGAAAACCTCTCCAGTAAATTATAAATAGGATTATCGGTTTTATTGTTTAAAATTGAATTTATCAAGACAATTTCTCCTGTGGATTCCTGGTGAGGCCATTGCTCCTGTGGCTCAGATAACCACTTCGGACCTTTCCACCAAAGATCACAGTTAACTAATTGGCTAGAACTAATTCCCCTTGATGCTAAATCTGCAGGATTTTCTTCAGACTTCACATGATTCCATTTGGTATTCTTTAGTTTACGAATGTCATCTGTTCTTCGTCTAATAAACTTGACTTTGCTATCTCCATTGTTTATCCATGCTAAAGTGATAGTGGAATCACTCCAAGCGTAGATTTCCACTGTATTATCAATGGATTCATTAATTCTTTTGATCAATCCACTAAGTAAATGAGCTGCACATAACTCTAGTTTGGGAATAGTTTTTCTATTTTTAATTGGATTGACCTTACTTTTGCTGGCTATTATATTCACAAAATTTCCTACCTTAGCATATACTACGGCTGCATATGCCTTTTCGGAAGCGTCCGCAAATCCATGAAGCTGTATCCCCAAACAATTCTTGGAACTAATCCATCTTGGGATTCGAATCTTTTCTAAAGATAACAAACTTTCTTTATAATTTTCCCAATAATCTTTGTCTTCCTTGGATAACTCCTGATCCCACTCACTTTTATTTATCCATAATTTTTTAATAAAAAGCTTTCCTAAAACAGTGACAGGAGCCAGCCATCCTAGGGGATCATAAATTTTTGATAATGTCGATAACACTACCCTTTTGTTAGTCTTTTTGGATTCCCCGCAATTTACTTTAAATTTAAATAAATCTTTTTGGGGTTCCCATTGAAGCCCAAGAGTTTTAACGCTTTCATTTTCCGTAATAGCAAGCACTTTGTTATCTCCTGTGTTCTCAACAGTTTGAGTTACTTTAAAATTGTTGGAAACCCATTTCCTTAAATTAAACCCTACCTTTTGTAGTTCCTTGGAGATTAGTTTAATTAAATTGTTGGCATCTTCCACAGAATCAGCCCCAGTCATTAGGTCACCCATATAGAAATCATTCCTAATTATTTCACTCAAATATTTATTTTTACATTTATCAGCAATATCACCAGAACTCTGGTAGCTAAATATTGTGCGGATGCAGTACCATATGTGACTGTTGTCAATTTATAATTTTTTATTTTTTCATCTGGAGAGTTTCTCCATAAAATGTACTGGTATTGCTGATCCTCATCATCAATTTTTATTTGACGATACATTTTTTCAACATCCGCGGATACCACATATTCCCATTTTCTCCATTTAACGATAATGTCAAAAATATCCTTTTGAACTCGTGGACCAACCCACATTATATCGTTCAAACTTTTGTTATTAGTAGTTTTTGCTGAAGCGTCAAAAACTACTCTTAATTTGGTCGTCAAGCTCGAATCTCTGATCACGGCTTGGTGCGGTAAGAAATACTTACCTTCATTCTGCACTTCGACCATATGTCCTAAATTCATATATTCATTAATAAAATTAGTGTAGTCTGCCCTTAGTTTCTCGTTTCTTTTTAATTTTTTCTCCAGGTTCATGAAACGAGCCATCGCTTGTTTCTTTGAATCCCCTAAGGTGACATCATCTTTAAATGGAATTGACACAATGTATCGCCCATCTGAATCTATCTTTGTAGTTTTTATGAAATTATTTTCACATATTTCAGATTCGATATCATTTTTATCTTCATCCTCTACTTCCCAATACCGATCCATATCTTTTAATTCTATGGTGGTTGCTACAATTGTCTTCTGTCCCTTTGATTTTTTACATCCAGAGATAATCCACCCGAAATCGGTTTTTTGGCCGAGGAGGCCATTTATTTTGACCACTCCACTCTGTAGAATGTCAGTATATAGATCTGCTCTAATAATTAGATCTACACGCCCCGGCTTATTAAAGTCGGGGTCGGCCAAATTATATTTTTCCCATTTTGTTTTGTCAACATTAACTTTGTGGGCTGGGAGAGCCCTCATAAGTTTTGGGAGTACTAATGCTTCAACTTTTAAAATTTTTTGGGAAGCATTACATTTAATTGAAAGATGAATTTTGTGCTTCGAGATGCACTTTCCTGTGGAGGATACTCCACTGATCTCTGTTTGAGATCGAATTTTTTGTAATTTTAGAATCTGCACAGATTCTTCAGAAATTATGGTTCTTTGAGAACCACTGTCAATCAAAGCTCTGAAATTTTCAAACCCTCCATTCGAGGATTTTATTTGAACGCGTGCTGTAGCAAGCAACGCCTGTTCGGATGTCCTGCAAGTGTTAACCTTTTCTAATTTTTGGTTAACGTTATAATTTATATGTAGCATGCTGTGGTGATTTTTCTTGCAAATAGAACATGAAATGTCGCTTTGACATTTTTTATTAAATGAGTGTTTCAGACATTTGAAACACAAATGAGCATTTTTTACTTTTTCCATCCTTTCTGATGGATTTAAAGCCTTAAATTTCTGACACTGGAATATAAAATGTCCCGAAATTTTACATATGGGACAATTATTAGTAGCTAATTCTCTTATATTGCTACTATATATTTTTTTACAGGCTTTTCATCCTGAACTGAGCTTATCGAACTTAGCCGTTGCTCTAAAAATTCAATGACGTCCGATAACGCTTGAATCTCTTTAGTTTTTTTAACATGGCTCTCATATAGTTGAAGAGCTTCTTTGTTAAACTTCCTAATTATTATGTGTGCAAACATAATATCCACTTCATCAGAAAGTTGTGCCTTCAATTTTATCATATGTATTGACTCGTTAATCGTGTCAATAAATATTTTTAGTTGCCTAACTGAATCAACATTTACGATTTGAAGATCCAGAAGGCGGTTTAATTGATCGGAAAAAATTTTCCTTTTATTTTCGTACCGCTTGGTTAATAACTCCCAAGCGGCCTCATAATTCTCCCCAGATCCCAACAATAAGTGAGAAACCACATTTCTGGCTTCTCCCTTAAATGAGATCTTAAGGTAACTGAACTTAAAAGAAGGACTTAGATCCTCTCTTAAATGAATGAGTTCATTAAACAACTCATAAAACAGGTCCCAGTCTTTGGAATCTCCATAGAACGTGGGTACCTGAATTTTAGGTAACGTTGGCAAATCATCAATTTTATGATTTCCAACGTTAACCTTTCCGGGCACAATTTGTTCGATTTTTTTTTTCATTGTGTTGGTTATTGACGAGATGTCGAACTCTAACTCGTTCAACTCCTCGTCATAACCCCTATCAGTGACATCTACTTGGTCGACTTGTTTAAGACCTACTATTTTTGTCCAATAAAATTCTAATTTCTGGACTCTAATCTCAAAAGTTGAAACATTGTCTAGCTTAATATCTTCAAAAGTTTCTTTTAAGTATTCCCGTACCTGTACTATTGCCCTATCTAATTTATTGACAACTTTAGAACTACTGGCCTCTAAGTCAACTTCGTCAGCTTTGTTTAAAACCCTATTTATCCTATCTTTTATGTTTGAGAGATCTATCATCATTTTCTCATAATGATTCTTCTTGAAGTAGTCATGATCGACTACTCCAATTTGAACCAAAACCGAATGATTTTGAACACATTCGGACCCTTATTCCTCATACTGTTTCAAATATTCAAATGATAGACTAGGTAGCTCTTTAAGGGTATGAATTAGTTTTGTAATTTCTACTTGCCTTTTTATTAAGGCAATAGTTTCAGCGGACAACATGGTTTTGACTTTAGTTTTGGATATGTATATATATAAAAATAAATTGCTGTTCGTTAAAACTCGAGAGCGTCTAAACGGATTTATCTTTTCTTAATATTAAAATGTTCGTAACTTATAAAAATAAATTTTAAGATTAACTTAGCTGGTGTCTTTGTTTCCCATTTTGTTTTGTCAACATTAACTTTGTGGGCTGGGAGAGCCCTCATAAGTTTTGGGAGTACTAATGCTTCAACTTTTAAAATTTTTTGGGAAGCATTACATTTAATTGAAAGATGAATTTTGTGCTTCGAGATGCACTTTCCTGTGGAGGATACTCCACTGATCTCTGTTTGAGATCGAATTTTTTGTAATTTTAGAATCTGCACAGATTCTTCAGAAATTATGGTTCTTTGAGAACCACTGTCAATCAAAGCTCTGAAATTTTCAAACCCTCCATTCGAGGATTTTATTTGAACGCGTGCTGTAGCAAGCAACGCCTGTTCGGATGTCCTGCAAGTGTTAACCTTTTCTAATTTTTGGTTAACGTTATAATTTATATGTAGCATGCTGTGGTGATTTTTCTTGCAAATAGAACATGAAATGTCGCTTTGACATTTTTTATTAAATGAGTGTTTCAGACATTTGAAACACAAATGAGCATTTTTTACTTTTTCCATCCTTTCTGATGGATTTAAAGCCTTAAATTTCTGACACTGGAATATAAAATGTCCCGAAATTTTACATATGGGACAATTATTAGTAGCTAATTCTCTTATATTGCTACTATATATTTTTTTACAGGCTTTTCATCCTGAACTGAGCTTATCGAACTTAGCCGTTGCTCTAAAAATTCAATGACGTCCGATAACGCTTGAATCTCTTTAGTTTTTTTAACATGGCTCTCATATAGTTGAAGAGCTTCTTTGTTAAACTTCCTAATTATTATGTGTGCAAACATAATATCCACTTCATCAGAAAGTTGTGCCTTCAATTTTATCATATGTATTGACTCGTTAATCGTGTCAATAAATATTTTTAGTTGCCTAACTGAATCAACATTTACGATTTGAAGATCCAGAAGGCGGTTTAATTGATCGGAAAAAATTTTCCTTTTATTTTCGTACCGCTTGGTTAATAACTCCCAAGCGGCCTCATAATTCTCCCCAGATCCCAACAATAAGTGAGAAACCACATTTCTGGCTTCTCCCTTAAATGAGATCTTAAGGTAACTGAACTTAAAAGAAGGACTTAGATCCTCTCTTAAATGAATGAGTTCATTAAACAACTCATAAAACAGGTCCCAGTCTTTGGAATCTCCATAGAACGTGGGTACCTGAATTTTAGGTAACGTTGGCAAATCATCAATTTTATGATTTCCAACGTTAACCTTTCCGGGCACAATTTGTTCGATTTTTTTTTTCATTGTGTTGGTTATTGACGAGATGTCGAACTCTAACTCGTTCAACTCCTCGTCATAACCCCTATCAGTGACATCTACTTGGTCGACTTGTTTAAGACCTACTATTTTTGTCCAATAAAATTCTAATTTCTGGACTCTAATCTCAAAAGTTGAAACATTGTCTAGCTTAATATCTTCAAAAGTTTCTTTTAAGTATTCCCGTACCTGTACTATTGCCCTATCTAATTTATTGACAACTTTAGAACTACTGGCCTCTAAGTCAACTTCGTCAGCTTTGTTTAAAACCCTATTTATCCTATCTTTTATGTTTGAGAGATCTATCATCATTTTCTCATAATGATTCTTCTTGAAGTAGTCATGATCGACTACTCCAATTTGAACCAAAACCGAATGATTTTGAACACATTCGGACCTTAATTCCTCATACTGTTTCAAATATTCAAATGATAGACTAGGTAGCTCTTTAAGGGTATGAATTAGTTTTGTAATTTCTACTTGCCTTTTTATTAAGGCAATAGTTTCAGCGGACAACATGGTTTTGACTTTAGTTTTGGATATGTATATATATAAAAATAAATTGCTGTTCGTTAAAACTCGAGAGCGTCTAAATGGATTTATCTTTTCTTAATATTAAAATGTTCGTAACTTATAAAAATAAATTTTAAGATTAACTTAGCTGGTGTCTTTGTTGTCGTCACTGCCGTTGTCGCCGTTGTAGTTGTTTGTTGTTGCTGATGCGCTTGTTGTTGTGGTTGTTGTTGCTGATGGTCGTTGTTGCTGCTGCTGCCGTTGTCCTTGTTTCTGTTGCCGCTCCTGTTGTTGATCCTGCAGGCCTTCCTTCATTTGTCGTCCTTTGAGGGTATTCGCTGTTTTTAAAGATGATTTAAGGTTTTTTTTTTTTTTTTTTTTTTTTAAATCTTTTTATTTATTTATTTTTGAACAGTTAAGATTGGGTTTTTTTTTTTTAATATTTATTTTTTGTCACTGATAGTTTAAATATATATATATATATACTTTTTTTTCACTTTTTCGATGTGTGGCCTCGAATACGCCTGATTTTAATTAATCACTTTTTTTTTTGTAAGGCCCCAAAACGCCTCAAAATAAAATTGTTCGAAGACAATTTATTATATTTTTTTTTTTAATTTACCTTGTCGATTTCTCGACCACAATTTCACAAAATTTTTTTTATTTTTTTATTATTTTTGAAAATTGTTTTAAACAATAAGGACTCTTATTTGTCCTTTTGCTTTTAAAATTTATACTCTGTTTCTTACCATAAAGGGGAAAACAAGAGTCAATTAAGGTGCTGGCTTTCCTCTAAGTCTCTTACCACTGGTGGGGGAAAACTGTAGAGTTGCTCGTAGGACCAAAATGTTAAGGATAGTAAATAAATACAACCTTTTTGTTTGGGTTCTGTATTGAAACTGTTTTATTTTATTTAAAACTTCTTGACAAGAAACTTATGTGAAAATCTTATTCTAATCTTAGCTATGGTCTACGCAGAGACCTAATCTTTTAGTCTGGGCGGGGGAGTTATTTATTTTGCCCCCCGCACAAGAACTCTCGGTGAAGGCACATCTGAGAGCGATAATATTAGATAGCTCAAGTGGCCTGCTGTTACAGATTACAGGTGTATTTGAAAAACTGAACCCTTGTCGGGTCCCAGATCGTAAATTATGGCTCTTGATCGAGTTACACAGTTCTACATGACATGTGCAGAGCTCATTAAATCTTTGACACAATATTTATCAGTGTTCGTCTGAACACACGGGGAACGGAAAAATTCTAAAATTCTAAATCAATTAGTACCAAATCCAAAGCCAAATGAGAACACTTTTTTAGTTAGTTCAGTGGTAACACTAAAATAACAGAACACGCAATACTTAAGCTCGCTAATATTTCGGATACACCCATGAAATTCTTTTTACTAGACACAATGAAAACCTTACATGGTATTTTGGGCAATGACACAATGAAAAGCCTTGAAACAATAATATATGTAAAAAATGATATATTAATTCTCGGAAGTAAACGCAAAATTAAAATTCATCAACTAGCGACACATGCAGTAACTACGATTGGACCGCAAGTCAGCCATATGACCAAGTCATCCCTTTAGTATCCGTTTGAAGGGAACGTGAATTAAGGTACAGAGAAGGCCCCTTAGTAAACTCACACTCAGGAGAGATCGTTGCAGTGTGGGATAAAACGGAATCTGCCGAACCTGTCATCACGAGAGCACGCCGAGATATGTTTCTACTGTAAGAATAGTTTTAAGCAATGTATTAAAAAAAAAAATAAAAAATAATTTAATCGAAAAATATTCAAAGAACAAAAAAATTTTACCCAAATATAAAGTGTAGAAGACACATTTTAGTAAGTAAAAAAGACTTAAAATATAGGTAAAACAAAAATCCCCACACAATAATTACAAAAATACACCCTTTAATAAAAAAATCGCACACCCTAATTCTTAGAAGACAACTTCCGAATTCTAAATATCTTAAATTAAAAAATTAAATTAAACTTTTCGCTGCTCATATATCCATACCCAAAATGACCGAACAATATTTGGCAGACAGACTCGCGAATCTTACCGGACCCTCATCAGCCAGTACCACACAAATAAACACGCGAATCATGACCCAGAGGGACATTGAGGAAAAAATAAAAGCAGTCTTAGAGACAAATCTCAGTAGCCTAGTAAAGGAAATACTTAATCCAAATAAAGAATTTTCCAAATATACAGATCAAACAATTAAAAGAAAGATAACGCACAATCTTATGGTTAGATAAATTACCAGACATTTTTTGGACACTTGGAGACTTTTCAGGAAACAAAAGTGAATGTTCGTCATGGAGGAAAAGTGTCGAGAGGGTGTTAAAAATCTATGAAAACAGAATTGGTTCACCAAAATATTATGGAATTCTTTTAGCAATCCGTAACAAAATTACTGGTCAAGCGGACGCAGTACTAGAATCATAAAATACCCCCTTAAATTGGACAGCTATTTCAAAATGCCTAACAGCACATTTTGCCGAGAAGCGCGACTTAAAGACCTTAGAATATCAACTCTATGCTCTGAACCAAGGTAACAATACTATAGATGAATATTATCAGGCAGTTTATCAACAACTATCACTAATTCTGAACCAAATTGACAACTTAGATGCCTCACAAGAAACTAAACAATCCTTGACAGTCATGTACCGGGAAAAAACCTTAGACACTTTTGTCAGAGGCCTTAATGGAAACCTGGCACAATTGCTGGACATTAAAGAACCACATGACTTAGGACACGCTCTACATTTATGCAGTCTACTAGAACACCAAAATGCTAGGAATAACCAGACACCAAAAAAAAGACAATTCCATAGTCAACCAGAGACAGAAAGTACCGCGAAGAAAAATTCAGATGAAGCTTCATCAAGTTCAGAACAAGAATATTATCAGTTGGTAGAAGAAAATAACGTTTACGAACTTCAGGAGGAATGGCAAAGCGATACCGAACACCAATATGTCAGAACTTTATTTTTTAGAATAAATCGTTCCTCACTACCTTACTTTAAAGTAACCACGGGGAACGGAAAAATTCTAAAATTCTTAATAGACCCGGGCTCAATCAATTAGTACCAAATCCAAAGCCAAATGAGAACACTTTTTTAGTTAGTTCAGTCGGTGGTAACACTAAAATAACAGAACACGCAATACTTAAGCTCGCTAATATTTCGGATACACCCATGAAATTCATTTTACTAGACACAATGAAAACCTTCCATGGTATTTTGGGCATTGACACAATGAAAAGCCTTGAAACAATAATAGATGTAAAAAATTATATATTAATTCTCGGAAGTAAACGCAAAATTAAAATTCATCAACTAGCGACACATGTAGTAACTTCGATTGGACCGCAAGTCAGCCATATGACCAAGTCACAAAAATCAAAACAAAAAGTACAGATTAGTAATTGATTATAGGAAACTTAATGAAGTTACTATCTCAAATCGGTATCCCATTCCCGAAATTTGAGCAATTATTGCACTGCTTGGGGACAACAAGTGTTTTTTGGTATTAGATCTTAAGAGTGGTTTTCACCAAATATTATTGAAAGATACAGACATAGAAAAAACAGAATTTGCGGTAAATGGCGGATAATATGAATTCACGAGACTCGCATTCGGTTTGAAAAATTTCCCCATGCATTTTTCAAAGAGCGTTAGACGACATATTAAGAGAATACATAGGGAAAATTTGCTATGTGTACGTTGATGATATTATAGTCTTTAGCAAAAACGAAGTGGAGCACGGCAAAAATTTGGAAAGAGTATTTTTAACGCTACAAAACGCAAATAAGAGGGTTCAAATAGAGAAATGTCATTTTTTCAAAAACGAATTAGACTTCTTGGGGTACACAATATCAGAAAATGGAGTAAAAACCAACATAGATAAAATAAAAGCGATTACAAAATTTCCAGTTCCAAACACATTAAAAGATCTCCGTTCCTTTTTGGGCATGACAGGTTATTATAGGCGGTTCATAAAAGATTACGCCAAAATAGCAAAACCCTTACCATTCTTCTAAGAGGCGAAAAAGGCCGTATATCTAAGACCAAGTTAAGCAGAACTGCTATCAACTTGAGCGAAGACGCGATTACAGCATTCGAGAAACTTAAAAATACTCTCGTCTCCAAGGAGTTTATCCTTGCCTATCCAGATTTCGGAAAAGAATTTCAATTGACTACTGACGCTTCAAGTTACGCAATAGGCACAGTATTGGAACAAAATCATAGGCCAATAACGTTCATTTCGCGCACTCTGTCAAAAACTGAAGAGAACTACGCAACCACCGAAAGAGAGATGCTCGCGATCGTTTGAGCGTACCAAAGTTTAAGACATTATCTTTACGGGTATTCAAAAGTGGTAATATACATTGATCACCAACCCTTGATTTTTTCGAATAGCGTAAATAACCATAACGCTAAGCTTAAACGCTGTAGAGACCTCATTGGCGAGTGTAACGAGATCAGGTACAAGCCCGGAGTAGCTAATCTGGTAGCGGACGCGTTGTCCCGGGCCCCCGAAGAAATTATTTCAATCAGCTCCTCAGCATCAGCCCATAGCGACGAAAGCTCGTCACACAACCTCATATTTTCGGTAGATGCTCCAATTAACGTATTTAAAAACCAATTATTTCTACTGACTGCCGATACAGATTCCTATAGTTTCGAAATGCCATTCCCAACATACCACAGACACATAATTAAACAAAAATCTTACACAGAAGAAAAACTTGCTGCAATTTTAGCTAGTAGACTTGACCCAAAGCTTATAAACGGAATCATTACATCCGAAGAGGTAATGGGAACAATGCAAAACATTTACGCTACCTATTTTAAATCATACAAGGTAAGGTTCACACAAAACGAAATAGACGACGTAACTTCGGAGTCCCAACAAAACGAAATAATTACCCACGAACATAAAAGAGCACATAGAGATGCAAAAGAGAACAAATTACAAAATTTGAAGAACTATTTTTTTTCACAACTTACTAAGAAAATCCAAGCAATAGTTCGAGCCTGTCAAACTTGTAAAGAATCAAAAAACGATAGACACCCCCCCAAAGGAAGAAATCCAACCGACTCCTATTCCTAATTATTCAGGAGATATTTATATTAGCGAAAAACATAGAGTGTTAACGGGAATTGACAAGTTTTCAAAATTTTAGAGTCAAGAGCATCTGAAGATATTAAAAATCCGTTGAGGGAAATGTTAATTGCTTTAGGTATGCCGAAATGGATAATAATGGACAACGAACGATCATTTGGCTCAGCAGCAATAAAGTTTTTGTTAGAAGATTAACTTAAAATATCGGTACACACCACTGCTCCGTACGCATCGACAAGTAACAGACAAATAGAAAGGTTTCATTCAACCCTATCCGAAATCATGCGGTGTCTCAAAAAAGATTTAATCTTTAAAGCAGTTCAGGAATATAATAAACCGTTACATTCTGTAACAAAAGAAAGTCCAATAGGCATATTTTTCAGAAGCACAATCTCTAGTTCAACAGAAGACATAGAAAAAAAAGAAAGGAAGCAAACTTTGGCTATCCCAAGTTCATATACCCTTGCCCTATTCATGAAGACATTAAAATTATGATTTACTGGCATGTATGTTTAAAAGCATTGAAGCTATGATGATTTGCAGCTCAATTATTTGAGTTCCTACGGCAGCCATATGATACCGTTTTCCGATTTTAATAAAATTAAAAGCGTAATTCTGAACTGTCAAATAATTAAACAATCAAAAAGAATTTCTAAAAAAAAATTACAAAATAAAAAAGTTAAATTTTTTTAAATTTTTTTTGTTTTATTTTTATTGTTCCCATGGGAGCTTTATGTTATAGTCGTCCGATTTTGATGAAATTTAAACCGTAACTCTGAAATATTTAACCATTACTTTATCTCGAAGAACTAATAAAAAAATTAAGAAACAGCAAAGTTATAATTTTTTTGTGATATTTTCCGTTTGCTCCTATGGCTCCGGCTCGTTCCGACTTATATACTACCTGCAATAGAAATACAACTTTTGGGAAAGTTTCATGCAGATAGCTTTAAAACTGAGGGACTAGTTTGCGTAGAAACGGGCGGACAGAAGGACGGACAGACGGACATGGCTAGATAGACGGAAACGTCTCCGTCACTTCGTTGCAAACTTCTGACTGAAATTATATTACCCTCTGCAAGGGTATAAAAACGAGAAGAAATAAAAAAGAAAATTAAAAATAAACAATCAGCCGACCTCAAATACCACAATCAAAAAAAAAACACTACCAAAACTTTTTAAGCCAGGCGAAACTGTACACGTAAAAATAGATAAAAGGTTAGGAACTAAACTTACACCTAGGTACAAAGCCGAGAAAGTAGCGGAAAACAAAACGACCACCATTAAAACACAAACCGGAAAAATCATACATAAAAATAATATAAGAACATAATTTTTCAGATTATTTTTGCCAACATGCTTGGGGATAACTACAGTCCTCGACTATTCCAATTCACTAATCATCTCATTCGAAACCGGATTAGTGGCTAAACAAGACGGAACATTTAAAATCATCCACATCTTTAACTTACAAAGCTATGAAGAAACTCTGACGAAGTTAGAAGAATCATTTCATTCACTCACCTCATCTCATCCATTACACCCATATGTTTCCTATGAACTAAAACAGATCCAAACGGATTTACGCGTACTCCAAACTAAAAAGAGACAAAAAAGGGCAATAGAAGCAATAGGTACTGCATGGAAATGGATGGCGGGATCACCAGATCACCATGACTATCAGATCTTAGAAGATAAGATAAATGACCACCTAGAAAACAAAAACAGACAAGTAGTAATTAACAGATTAATTAATCAAAAAATAAACCAACATACTAATGCTACTAATAAAATGTTGAAAATTACCCAGAGCTCGGAAGAAATCATAAATCAGAAAGCAAATATTTTAAAGTATAAAATTCAATTAATAAAAGAAGAAATAACCAACATAATATACGCAACTACATGGGCCAAAACTAACACAATAAATTCATTTGTACTTACAAACACAGAAACCAAAATAGTGGAGGAAATTTTTAAAAAGAATATAACTTATTTTTTAACATAGAAGAATTATTGGAATTTGCTCAAATCAAATTAGCCACAAATGGCAACCTTATTTAGCCTGCGGCGAGGGATGAGTCTGTATTTAGCCTCCCAACCATTAAATCAGATAGTTATAAGGCTTTTAAAATTAAAGCAATAAAAAAAGCTTAAATAATCAATGATATAAAATATGAAAATTTTTAAGAATGTAAAAGACAATTATTTGCAAGAATTAAACCTTGTGAATCCTATAATGATAAGACAATTTGTAATTCAGAAAATTTGTTAGCTTTAAGCAATGATACTTGCGTAAACGCTCTTTTAAACCTTCGAGAACCAAAATTTAAAATGATCAACAATCGAAGAAATACTCCCAGGCACCATCCTGCTAATTACTATTTCAGTTAGCTTGAAAATAAAACAAATAAAAAATAAACATTTATTAGCAATTTTAATAAAAGTTTTACAATAACAAAATAAATAAGGATTAATAAAATATTTTTTTTATATTTACGTTACTATAAAATATATTAGAAAAGCAAAAACAAAGTAAGTTAAAATGTATTACATAATAAAGTAACAATTATTTAGGGTTAATTACACGATTGACATATATTTGGTGCAAAAAAACAAAAGGAAATAAAATCGTAAAATATTGAAATAAGTATTTTCGTATGTTAACTTTACATATACAATTTGTTGGTGTGTACGCGCTTGGAATGAAAACCAAAAACAAAATAATGAAAAAAATATAAATATTTAAGTAACAATTTTACATGGATGGTTTTAAATACACAATTTTTTGTGTGTATTCAATTGAAATCAAATAATAAGCTTCTATACCCATGCAGATATTACAAAAAATGGAATGTTCTTGAAAACTCTTAAGTTTCAATTTATGTGCGTTCATGTTCAAAAACGTTGAAGTTATGATAATTTTAGCTAGATTCCTATTGCAAAAATGAAATGTTTTTAAAAACATTTAAATTTTGTTTTTTTTGCGTACATGTTTAAAAACATTGAAGTTATGATGATTTTCAGCTCAATTATTTGATCGTTCCTACGGCAGCTTTATGATATCGTTTTCCGATTTGGATAAAATTAAAACCGTAGTACTGAGTTATATAACCATTACTATGTTCAAAATTATTTAAAAAAAAAATTTTTTTTTTTAACGTTCTGAGTGTTCCCATGGGAGCTATATGATTTAGTCATTTAATTTTGATGAAATTCAAATCGTAATTCTGAAATATTTTACCATTACAACATCCCGAAGAACTAAAACAGATTAAAAAGCAGCAAAGTAATAATTTTTTTCATTTATTTTTTCGATTGCTCCTATAGTCGTCCGATTCGGCTCGATCCGACTTATATACTTCCTGCAACAGGAAGCCAACTTTTGGGAAAGTTTCAAGCAGATAGCTTTAACACTGAGAGACTAGTTTGCGTAGAAACGGACGGGCGGACGAACGGTCGGACAGACGGACATGGCCAGATCGACTCTCCTAGTAATACTGATCAAGAATGTGTATATTTTAAAGAGTCGGAAATTTCTCCTCCGCGTTGCAATCTTCTGACTGAAATTATAATAACCTCTGCAAGGGTATACAAAAATCGATTATTTATGGAAGACACTTTGATTTAAGTATTTAACCAATCAATTTTGTTATTGAGGTATTTGAGGTTTAACTTTGTAGCACTAAAAATTTATAATATCCAAAATACAATACTTTCGCTTTGTAACGACCCTGTTTCGGGAGGCGGTATAGCTCGCCGTGGCCAGGGTTCGAGACAGAAATTTATTTCCTCTTTAGATCAAGTTACCTCCCTTTCCCCAAAGAATAGCACCAATCTAACGCTACAGAGTATGCTTATATTTGACAATACGGTTGGTTTTGGCTACGTTTCTAATTATAATCGGGTCGGAGCAATGGGAGGGCGGAGTGTGGTACTGCTTACTGAGTTGACGTCGGCGCTGCTGAAGGGTCGAGTGCAGGACTGCTTGCTGAGTGATACCGACGCTGCGGAGGGGCCGAGTATATCACTGCTGGCTGAGTGGTTTCGTCGCTGCTGGAGGGCCGAGTGTTTAGGTATGAGTTGTACTTAGTTTTAAGAGTTGTTGTGACGGTGGGCCGTCACAGTTTATATTAAAACTTTGAAATGTGATATGAGATTTTTATTATAAAACTAAATAATCTTTAAATTTTTGTGCCATTTAGAATAAATAATCCAATACAAAAACCCAAGCATTTGAGCTCAGAGCCACCACAAATAGGCCAGACAGCGTATTCAGAGACTGCTTCTATATCTAAGAAATACCTCACTGGAGACACCAAAAAGCCGCGGCCATAAATACTTTTAGTTGTTATATTTGGAAGTTGATGCACTATGGTCAGTACAAACAAGTGGCCCTTACGACACCAAGCAATGCTTGTTACGCGCGGACCCCAAGGGGTTGCTCAAAACGAGATCGCCAGATGTGAAAGAAGACAGACAAGCAATGGAACGGACCAACAAGTTCAAAATACATACGAAACAAAATACTACACCCAAAAAAATTTGAGCACGAAAAAGCCAAGAGCAAGTCTGCTCTATTTCAGTATTTTTACTTCTCACTTTATCGAGAAGAAACGTTCTTGAAATCGAAAAGAAATGGTTCTTTTTGTTCTCGTTTCGCTGGTCGAGAAGAAAAAATTAGGAACTCGAGAATAAAAGATCTTGAACCTGAGATGAAATTAGTCTAAAGCTTAAGAAAAATTGAAAGAGATACAAATTGGGAGAGAAGTTCTCTCTCAAGTTGTTTGGAAAGTTACCGAAGTACGTTTCGGGCCTCGTTGTTTCCCTTTAAAATTTTCGCCCGGGTTAAAGTTTTGTCTTTGATTGAGCGTATAGAAGTGGAACCATGGACATCATAGAAGATGACCGATTGTTTGACCTATTGGTCGAATTTAAGTGTTTGGAGCCCCAGCGATAATTTCACAGTAAGTAAATAATATTTGATTAAATGAAAATTTAGTTTTGAAATTCGAATATATAAATTGTTAAACTGTTTAAGAATTTTTTATAAGATTAAAATATATTTAACTATATAATTTCAAATGTAAAATGTATAAAAAAATAAATAAAAGAAGAAAAAACAAAAACCACAAAAATGTAATAGTTTTTGGGATCTGGCATTTTACTTGAAAAAAAACCGTTCTCAACAGTTTCTATTTCAGTATTTCCGTGCTCAATAATGAGCCAAGAATGTATTTACTGATATCAAGAAGACATTTTCCTAGATCAAGACTGCTTTTTTAAGACTGATTATTCTTGCTTTGAGAATAGGTCTTCTGGTTCTGAGAACGAATAGGTTCTTGAGTCCAAGTATATGCGCTTTCGTTTTCAAGAGTAAATCATTTTTGATTTTGAGAACGATTTACTCTCAAAGCCGAAAAGACATATTTTAAAATCGAGTATGTTCAGTCTTGTCAATGTCAGACCACAGGACAATTTTGTTTGAAGTAGCCTTCAAAACAAAAAGATGTAACCCTAAAAGAAACCCCAGAAAAACAAACTGGGACAAATTCAGGTCAACTCTAGAGCTCAATCTTTCCAACGAACCGTCAGGATACCCTAGACATCCCTTGGAATTAGACAGAGCGGTAGACAACCTGGGCCACAAGATAGTAAATGCCTTTGAAGACAGTTGTCCTCTAGGTAGACAGAGGCGGGAAACAGACGCACCATGGTGGAATGCTAGTCTCGAACGACTACGAGTAACCACTCGGAAGCTTTTCAACAAACCAAAAACTGATAGAAACTGGGAACTATACAGGCAAAGCCTGACGCTCTACAACAAAGAGATCAGGAAGGCCAAACGGAAAAACTATAGGAACTTCTGTGAGGCAATAAGTAACGTCAACGAGGGCGCGAGACTGCAAAAAGCAATGGCTAAAAGTGCAGCGGATAGTAATTTAGCCCTGAGGAAAGGGAATAACACCTTCACCTCCACGGATCGGGAGAAATTAGAATTGCTATTTGACACGCATTTCCCGGGGAATACTCCCACTATGGGAAACGCAAGGCGTGATCAACATAGAACCCCTAGGACAGTAGCCAGTGACTGGGCAACAGCCAAATCTATAGTTACGCCCGAGAAACTCAAATGGGCTATTGGAACCTTCCAACCATTTAAATCACCGGGATTAGACATGATCTCTCCAGCTTTCTTACAGCAGGGGCAGGAACTACTCCTAACCCGCCTAAGAAGACTAATGGTGAGCAGCCTAGCCCTTGGGTATATCCCAAGTGCATGGTGCAGCGCTAGGGTGGTCTTCATCCCCAAGATCGGGAAGAAAGACATCACCAGCCCAAAGTCCTTCAGACCTATCAGCTTAACTTCGTTTTGTCTTAAAACGCTGGAAAAACTGGTAGACTACAACATCAGAATTACAGCTCTCAGAGACTGTCCGCTGCAAAACACACAGCATGCATATAGAGCAGGCCGTTCAACAGACACTGCACTTTATCAACTATGTCGCACCCTAGAAGGGGCAATCGACAGCAAAGAAATAGCTATATGTGCCTTTCTAGACATAGAGGGAGCCTTCGACAACACATCACATGATGCAGTTCGAGCTGCCCTGTCCAGAAGGAACATAGACACTACTACGAGCAAATGGATTGGCAACCTACTTGAATCCAGGCAAGCAACATGTACACTGGGTTCGGAAAGAGTGACAATTGCTACCAGCAAAGGCTGCCCGCAAGGAGGAGTACTGTCCCCTCTGCTATGGAGTCTGCTAGTAGATGACCTTCTCAGCAAACTTGCTGGAAAAGGAATTCAATGTCAGGGATACGCCGATGACATCGTGATAATCGCCAGAGGCAAATTTGAAGCGACACTCTGCGACATCGTCCAACTCGGACTAAGGACAACGCTAGACTGGTGCAGGGAGGTTGGACTCAACTTAAATCCTGCTAAAACAGTCATCGTTCCTTTCACAAGGAAGTACAAACTACAGAGAATGAGACAAATCTCACTGCTAGGAACTCCTATAGAAACTAGCCGAGAGGTTAAATATCTAGGAATCACGTTAGATAGTAAACTGACTTCGCTTCCCATGTCCAAAAGACATTGGAAAAGTGTTACAGAGCACTCTATACCTGTCGGAAAATTGCTGGGAAATCCTGGGGAACCAGGCCTCAGATAATACGATGGCTATACTTAATGATCGTGAGACCAATCCTCACGTACGGAGCACTTGCATGGGGCAAACGAGCTAAGCTCATCAGCATGCAAAACCAGCTAGGAAAACTACAAAGACTTGCCTGCGTGTGCATGACAGGGGCAATGAGAACCTGTCCTGCAGCTGCCTTAGAAGTTTTGATGGAGCTAACACCACTCCACTATGTGATTGATATCCAACGCAAAGCTACACTCCTGAGAATAAGCACTAAGGGCACAGGTAGTGGTTGCATTCTAAATAACAGGGATGCGACTAATTTGTTAGGTGAGGTGCCCCTAATACTCCACCCTAGGGATGAAATGACAGCCGAACTAAACTTCGAGCAGAACTTCACAGCACACCTAGGCAATAAGAAAGATTGGACCACACTGTCTGAAGTGCATCCGATGGCTAAACACACCATTGCATGGTACACAGATGGATCCCTGACACAACAAGGCACGGGCCTTGGAGTGGTAGGGCCTCGCATAAAATACCACGAATCCCTTGGCCAATACACCAGCATATTCCAGGCTGAGGTATGTGCCATTGGACGTTGTGCAGAGCTCAACATACAGCGTGGATACAAGGAAAAGGACATATCGATCCTTTCGGACAGCCGAGCAGCAATTACTGCTTTACATAGTAACAAAATCACCTCGAAGCTAGTCCTAGAGGTGAAGAGTAAGCTAAATATACTGGGCAGCCGAAATAGGCTGGCCCTCAGATGGATTCCGGGACATAAGGATATATCCGGAAATGAACTTGCCGATAAAATGGCAAAACTAGGAGCCGAACAGCCCCTGATAGGCCCAGAGCCCTACTGTGGCATAGGGAGGCACACCATAAAAGAATACCTTAGGAAAGAGGAAGGCGCCATGAGACAAGAACACTGGAGAAATACCCCAGGCCTAAGGCAAGCCAAAACTCAAATAAACAACTACAACAAGAAGAGGTTTAAGGAACTTATTCAACTAGGGAAAAATTCACTAAGGATCGTTACCGGATTACTAACCGGGCACTGTAGACTGAAAAGTCACCTAGGTAAGATGGGAATAACCAGCAGTAGAACTTGCAGATTCTGCGACATAGAGGACGAAACCTCTAAACACATCATCGCAGACTGTCCGGCGTTAGCAAGTATAAGATGTAAAATCTTAGGAACAAGAACTCTTACACCTTAACTCCTAGGAAGAATCAACCCATTAAAACTCCTCGACTTTATTCGAGGAAGTGGGTTGATATCTGAGCTGTAGGCTCTGAATGGGGGTACAATAGATCTTACAGGTCGCGGTACACTGAACACCCCGATATTAATAATAATAATCTGCCGTTAAAACTTAATTATTGAATAACTGTCTGAGTCCCTAGGCAAGCATGTAAAGAAGGGCAGTCACCCTTCCAACGTAAACTTCCTAATTCACCATTGGGAATTCTTCGGCCAGCCGGCCAACAGACAGCAGCCAACAGCCAGCAGTCAGCAGGCAGCAGTGCACCTGACGTCCACTTTCACTGAGGAGACAGGAGAAGCCGCCATTCACCGACACTTATTACTTGACCTCACCATTATACTAATTAGCGCCCAGACGTAAAATACCCGTTAAAATAATAATGAGCACCTCAATCATTATACTCCCCGGCATTTGCATATGTTTAACGTCAAATAAATAAACCAAATAAGTCGCTGTCAGAATAATTTCTGCAGCTCCACTTACATAACTTCGTGTTAATTTAAAAAAAAAAACAAAATATTAATTGATGTACTTATTATTTCTTTGACGATTTAAATTGTCGATTTTTTATTATATTTGTTTCTGTGTTTTGTTTGCATTTTTAATTGGTAAAGATAAAAATATATCAACCAAATAGATTTCTCAGTGCGGAATATCTCATACATTACGACCATAAATAAAATGCAAATATTAAACAAATTAATTGGGAATTTATTAAAATAATTTTATTGACGACGGTACTGTATCATCAAATTATGGGCATTTATTTCAGCCCTTTTGTGTTGTTGTATATTTAGCCTATTCCTAAAATTCTTTGTATAAGCCTCTCAACAATCTTTGGGTTTTTTATTGCTTCCCCACCCCACTCCCCGCGCCGTTACTCGAATCCGAAACCGCGACGTTTATATTCCAATTCTGTTTAGCTTCGCTTCTTTGTATACCATATCGGCAGCTCAACCGCCACGATCCCTTGGCTATAGCAATTTTGCTTATATAAAGCTGCTTAGTCATGCAACTCTTTGTTGGTTGAACTTAGCATAGCTCCCCATTCCTAACTTATAGGAATATAATACAAGAAAGCGACACAGAGTCGGACAGTGAGAAGCTTCATATTGCTTCAACACCAATACGAGCAGCCACTAGTGCCCGTTCAAATACAAATATGGCTATAGGCGCAGAACAGCTCAATGCTGTCATTCAGGCTGCCATTAACAATGCCTTAAGAGAAAAAGCTGTCGAAGACCTGCGCAGAGAAAATGAATTGCGCGGAACTATAGAAAATTTGGCCGGTGAGTTGGCGGCTGCACAGATTGCGCCCACAACTGTAGAAACCTCTCAGGTACAGATCTACGAGCCCGTAGATATTGCAGGCAACGTAGAGTGCAACGAGCCGCTGGACGCGGTCAAGTGTCTGCCCGAGTTCACGGAGGCACAAGAAACATATGTTTCCTGGCGGCAAACAGCAAAGCGTCATACCGCATATTTAGGGATCGTGTTAATAGCTCGCGCCATTATCAGGCGGCTGTTATCACAAGGAGTAAAATTAAGGGCCCTGCCGAGGAGTTCTGTCCTCGTTTGGCACGGGGTTAAATTTCCATGCGATTATAAATCTGTTGGATTTTACATACAGTGATAAGCGACCGATGCATGTTATCGAGCAGGAAATGGGTACCCTTAGGCAGGGAAATCTCTCCCTTCTGCAGTATAACGATGAGGTTGAGAAAAAGCTCACCTTCATCACAAATAAGGCTACCATGTCGTACGACGCTTTGGCGGCAAAGGTCTTATGCGACAAATTCCGGAATGATGCCCGCCGAGTTTTAATCTAGGGAGCTGGTAAGAATCTATGCTACGCAAATCAGCAAAAAATTCAAACACACGATATCGACCCATTGGTGTCCAAGATGCTTAAGCCATTTCAGGCCCCGGCATACCAAAACAGAAAGCCGGCCGTCTCCGATCGATCGGACCCGCACAAAAGGCAGAGGGTAAGCCCCGTCGCGCAGAGCGTAGGCAAAACCGAACAGAAGTACTCCGCGCGGCTCGGACGTTATTAATTTTTTAGGGGGAAATCCCGGCTGGCCGTCATCAGACGAAGAGTAGAGGAATAGATATGAAGCTTTTGGTAGATACGGGCGCGTCAAAAAATTTCGTCCTTCCATACGAAGGATTGAAAGGGGTCTGCCCAGTAGAATCGCCATTTACGATACATTCTGTCCATGGCGTCACCAACATCACTAAGAAATGTTTTTTTCCCTGTTCAACTTCAAGGCTACGTTTTTTATTTTACCAGGTTTGTCTTTCTTTGATGCTATCATCGGTCTTGACCTCTTAAAACAGGGAGGGGAATCATTTTGTCTAGCTTTTGGCCACTTCAAATGGGGCTCCGAGGTAGAAAAGTTAGAATTTCAATTGTGCCCCGATGTCAATTTCACCAAAATTGATTGCTCGGACGTACCGCCTCTAGCTAGGGAGGCCTTTATAAAAATGCTCGAATAAAGGAAAAAAGTCTTCACAAAGGCCCTACCTTACAACACGTCGGTGGTAGCTACCATCAGAACTGTTAGTGAGGATCCCATTTATGCCAAGCCTTACCCATACCCAATGGGAGCAGCAGATTTCGTCAACAACAAAATCCAAGGGTTACTAAAAAATGGCATAATCCGAAAGTCTAAGTCCGCCGACAATAACCCAATATGGGTAGAAGATAAAAAGGGCACTGAACCGGAAATTGCGGCTGGTATTGGACTTTCGCAAATTGAACAATAGCTGATCGCTATCCCATGCCAAATATCTCTATGTTACTAGGTAATTTAGGCAAAGCTAAATAGTTCACAACTCTCGATATGAAGTCTGGCTACCACCAGATCACACTGGCAGAGCGTGACCGTGAAAAAACTTACTTTTCCGTTAATGGAGGAAAGTACGAGTTTCGCCGACAGCATATCGAAAGCTGTCCACAGCGTCTCAAACGGACAAGTGGAGCGTTTCACCAGCACTCTGGTGGAGCTTGCCAGATGCCTCAAAATCGACAAAGGCATCAGCGACACCGTAGAGTTGATCCTACTGGCCAAGGCCAAATATAAGTCTATCCATTCGGTCATCGATAAGAGACCAGCCGACGTGGTAGTCACACAATCGAGTAACCCACAATGAGAAATGCAGGATAAGATAAGGCATGCCCAAAATAAGCTGAGAAACAGGGAAAATGCTTCCAGACAGAACAGAGTGTTCAATGTCGGCGACAAAGTCCTTGTGAAATCTAACAGGAGACTAGGCAACAAGCTTTCACCGTTATGCGAGGAGAAAACTGTGGAAGAGGACATCGGGACCACAGTCCCCATTAAGGGGAGGGTGGTCCACAAGGACAGCTTTAGATAGGCGAAGCACAACCATGTTGCCATTCGTCTGATAATTTTTTTCTATTTTTTATCCCTAGCCACTTGGCATAAGATTTTGTCATTATCACGTTTTATTTTATTATTCTTACTCATTACTCATTTACGCGCATTTTGTTTAATTACGCTTATCTGTTATGTTTTGGTGGTGTCTACCCAAATTACATAAAACACTACAATAAATCCAAAGTTACAGGCTCACATCCATTCCTCTGCTATTCCTTTTGACCTTAACATCGGCACACGTCACAGACTACTCGCAGGCCAAGTACATTCCCATCCTTGATGGACGAATTTTAGTATGGGAGCAACCACCATAGGGTAGCTAAGAGTTTAACTTCTTGGGAGAGGCGTTAAAAGTAGTGGCGGGAACGCCAGACGCGGAGGACCTTGAAGAAAATCAAACTTAATGAATTTCAACGTATCAATGCAAACAATACACAGATAAATATTAACAACAAATTACAAGAAAAAATCAATAGTACTCCGACACTGACAGCCAAATTCTGAGGTCGGTTAAAGAATCCCAAATAGACTCGGGACACCTATACGAGATGTTATTGTCTTGGAAAGCTGCAAAATTTATTGCTCGAAATAGCTCTTGCCAAAGTCAATATCGTTAGCCCTAGCATATTAGATCATGCTGACCTGGAAAGTGTGTGGATCTAGGAGCCCACAGATACCCCCATCAAAGATATATTGTCCGTTGCGTCCGTAAAAATATTACAATCCGTTAACATTTTGCATTTCATCATTAAATTTCCAAAAATTAAGTCAGCCTGCGTCAAAATCGCCGTTTTCTCGTGTCACACTCAATACTTAGACTAGTTATAGCGGATTGCAACGGAGAGATCCACACATTTAAAAGCTGCTTCGTGTCACCTGGAGCCACATTTTGCCAACTGGCGCTGAGAAAATCATGCGCCCAGGAACTCCACGCTGAAGGAACTGCGCACTGCGATATCCAACACAGCGATTTGCACCCCGTCACCTACGTGGATGATGGAATCATCATCATAAGCGATCGCCCGGATCGTGTGAGAGTGGACTATGGCACTTACGTCCACCTACGAACAACACACCACATCACCTTCATTGAGTGTGCCACGGTTAACGAGACCCGGTACGTCAATCACGACACGTCCCATAGAAGGGCACCAGGAGTAGCTGCTCGCCCTCCCTGAACATCACCTTGAAACACGATATGCTTAGCCTTCCATACCTTAATCGCTTGAGTGACCGTAACCTGGAGCATATTAAGAAATTCGGGGAGGATATTAACATCTATCGCTCACATTCAGATAGTGCTAGTTGCGGAAGCAATTTGCTGCGCGTTGATCTGCGTCGGCCTCACTTTTCGGAGAGTCACTTAAGCCAGGAGATCCACGACCTAACTAAGGGAGGTGATTGCCCAAATAGGGTCGGCCGAGGGCGGCGTAGTTAACTAAGTTAACAAGGCGACGGCAGTGATTGATCGTCCGACAGCTCGCTCCGGCCAAATTGCTGACACAGCGTCTGGCCGGAAGCTCGTGCATAGCCGGCAAGCATTACCCATTGGAGTGGCCGCTATGGGTTTCATTTATGTTAGCTTTAAGTTCAGTTCAGATTTGATATCCAAAGAATAAAGAGCTACTGCTCGTGTAAAATCAACTCCGACAATCTGTCGTTAAAACTTAATTATTGAATAACTGTCTGAGTCCCTAGGCCAGCAGGAACGCTTTTTGCTTTGGCCAGGAATGTTAACACAAATCCGAAACTTCGTTTCTAACTGTTCAGCGTGTCGCTCAACGAAAAGTTCAAACATCGTGTTGAGACCACCAATGGGTAAGCAATAGTTTCTGAGAAGCCTGTTCAAAAACTTTACATGGATCGATTGGGACCCTACCCGGGTTCCAAGAAGGGACTCATAGGAATTTTATTTATGGTAGATCACTTTACTAGGTTTCACATTTTGCATTCGTGTAAGAAGTTTACTTCTGCAAGGTTCTGCGAGTACTTAAACAATTTTTGTTTTATACATTCGGTGTACCCCAAACATTTTTAACCGCGGCTACTTTAAAGCGTTCTTGACTCGTTTTTGCGTTTCTTACACTTGTACAGCTATATACTCTCCGAGGGCTAACGCAAGTGAGCGCCTGAACAGTTCAATTTTGACAACCATCTCCACCTTAACGAAATAAGTGAATCTTTGAGAGCTTCTGTACACATGTATTCTGGTTACTCGCTCTATTTCTTGTGCTTTGGTCAAAACAAGGTTTCCAACGGAAAACACTACGAACTTTTACGCCAGTTTGATTTGAAGAACATGTTGATTTCAACCCCAGTTTTAATCACCCCAGATTTGCAGAAACAGTTTTCTCTCGATATGCGATGCTAGTCGACATGGACTTGGCTGCGCATTAGAACAGGAGAACAATGATGGTGTAAAAATTCCTATAGCATACATGTCAGTAAAATTATCTAGACCTCAGCGGAATTTTTTCGTAAGTGAATTAAAATGTCTCGTGGTAGTCAAAAGCATTTAGAAATTCCAAGCGTACGTGGAGGGACCAAGATTCATGGTAATTACCCATCACGCTTCGTTATTGTGGTGAATGAAACAAAAAGTTTTATTTGGCAGGCTTTGCTATTCGTTTTCAATGATTTTCTTTTCAAATGAGACACAGAAAAGGTTTACTTAATAGCGTAGCTGATGCTTTGAATGTGTGAATATAGTGATTCAGAACTATTAGTGGATTTAAAATCCGAAGAATTCAGATCTACTGAATACTTGGTCTTAATAAGTCGCGAAGAACAAAATGCATCACGACTGCCAGATATAAAGGTTTCTGATAAGTTTGTATGTAATCGTACCGAGCATGTTAGCGGTGATGAAGTCCAAGAATCCAATGCATGGAATCTTTAAATCCCAACTGGATTAGTTAACAAAGTTTTGCAGAGAGCACATAATCCACCGGTTTCGGCTCATCGCTGGGGCTTTTATTTATGTTAGATATCCCTACTGGGTTCCAATTTTTGCATCCCCTCAAGAAGTTTACATTTGCTAGGATCTGCAAGTACTGAGAAAATTTTTGTTTTATACATTTGGTGTACCCTGAACAGTTTTAACGACAATGGCTGCAGATTTTGAATCTATAGCCATCTCATTTTCTCGCTCGCATTCCTTTCCAGTTTTTGCACTGAAACACGCGGTGTAAAACAAGAGATAAAGACGGCATAGTAATATCAGGCTATTTAACCATTGCGTTAGTGTGGTGAATTTTAGTCTTCTTCTGCCATTCGGTAATTTCAATTCAACACAAAGCGCAGAGCAGACGTGATTGAGAAGCGTACAGTTCCTTCGTTTGAGATAAATTACAAAATTCGCTTACTTTGCAAAGTTTTCATTAAGGTCACGAAGAGCTTGGTGTGACGTCGTATACCGCGCGTCACCAGTCAACGCCGCCTGCTGCCATGGGTGAACTACAGGTGTTTGGCAGGTTTCTTCGTGCAATTAGCGTCCGATTCATCGATTAGTGTTGCAAGTTCTTAGCAAAAAAGGAATCGTTCACCGACGTCTGCGCCAGTGCGATTTTAACCTGACTTCACCCACATGCACAAAACAACGTTCACCAGAAATATTGCAAGCAGCGGTACACCAGCATACTTACGAGAGTCAACAACAGCCGAAACAATTCAAGTGTTGCTGCGAAATCCACTTGTGTCAAACCGACCCTCTGGCGAGACATTTAACCTCTGAGGCGAGCGGAAAGGAGTCCACGGACACCGTTAGTCACCACAATCGGACCGCGCCACACGCGTCCTCACATACCTATCGAATCGGGGCACGTTTCTTTTTTTTATACCATATTGGTGACGTTTAATTTCCGAGTTTGAGTGGACAGTATTATTTTTATTTTAACCAGACGGTTTCTGCGTGTCCGACATGTTTGGCTGTAATCTTATCACTTAAAAATCTTAAGAGTGTGGCGCAGCACAAATGGTATATGACACTAAAAAATACCAAAACTTAAGTTGAATAGAAATATATGAATTCAAAATAACGGCTGCAAGCGTTCATCACCATCCCGGGCCGCCCTGAAACACGGTGCGTACAAATCCATCTGGTCCAGGATGAGCTTCTAACACATGGGCTAGTTGCCAAGCTGCTGGTGGAAGATTTGAGTCCTTTACAAGGACGACGTTGTCCACTGAAATGTTGCGTTCCTTGCTGTTCCACTTGTGACGTTGCTGTAGCGATGTTAAGTATTCCTGGTGCCAGCGTTTCCAAAATCCTTGATACATGGATTGCAAATGTTGCCAATAGTCCATGCGATTGATTTGCAAATGAGTTAGATCACCCTCTAGTGGGCGTCCAATAAGAAAGTGGGCTGGCGACAAGTATGTGAGTTCAGTGTTAGGTGTATAGCACAACGGTCTTGAGTTCACAACCGCGCTTATCTGGGCGATTAGAGTTTGCATTTGCTCAAAAGTCAAGATCGTCTTTCCCACGACGCGTCGAAGGTGCAATTTCACAGAACGTACCGCTGACTCCCATTTTCCGCCCCAGTGTGGCGAGTGTGGAGGAATGAAATTCCATTTTATGCCATCGGTTGCCAAAGCTTGCGCTTCTGTATTACGATGCTCCTGTGAAGATAAAAGTTGCTGCATTTCATCTAAAGCCCGCTTGGCACCAACAAAATTCGTCCCGTTGTCGCTAAATATTTGAGAACATTTCCCACGCAGGGACGTGAAACGACGAAGACATGCTATGAGAATAAATGGTCCAGCGTAATCGCAGCCTGAGAGCTGGAAGGGAAGTGCTTCTGTAATACGAATCCCCGGTAGATCGGCCATGAATAGTTGTGCTGTTTGATTTCGTTGGCGAAAACATTTGATGCAGGTGTGCACCAGATTCCTTATGAGGTTGCGTGCGCCAAAGACCCAATATTTTTGGCGGATAATGACAAAAAGTGCTGAAACTCCAGGGTGCAGATTTGACGCATGTTCGTGTTCCAAAATCATCCTTGTAATGCTGTGCGATTTGGGAAGCAAAATTGGATGTTTGACATTAGCTGGTAATTGTGAATTATCCAGTCGTCCACCGACTCGAAGAAGGCCATCCTTGCTAATGATCGGTGAAAGCTTGATGAGCTGGGAGCGGCTCTGAAGTGGCTTTTTCTCCATCAATAGATTGTAGTCGTTCTTAAAGCATTTCTGAGCCTCTTGAGGGCAAAGAATGCAAGCATCATGCATCTCCTCAAACGTGAGCCCCTTGCAAATTGTCAGCGTGCCTGACTTAATAGCCTTGATCCTTTGGATGAAGCGTAGGGAGTAAGCTACAATGCGAACCATTTTTGTCCAGAATGAGACCCGCTGAGCCAGTGCTTCGATGGGTGACAATAAGATGACCTCCTGAGTAGTCAGTGCGGTGGTCTTCACCTCTTCTTTACCATGGTTTTCTGAAATAGAAGAACAGAACTTTTGGCAGCTCAACTTAACCTCGAGTTTTTCTTGATCTTGCAGCCATGGAGGACCCATCCACCACAGGTCGGAATGAATGAGTTCTGCAGCCAGCATGCCTCGCGTGGCGCAGTCAGCAGGATTTTCCTTAGTATTTACATGATGCCAGGCATTGCGAGGTATAGTATCGAGTATTTCTGTCGTTCGGTTTGCCACAAATGTTTTGAGCTTCGATGGGGTGAAAGCCATGCCAAAACGATGGTTGAGTGCACCACGCATGTATGACGATGTCCTTGTGTTGATTGAAGAAATGAGTCGACTAAGTAGCAGAGCTCCACACAGCTTGAGGCGTGGTAGTAATTGCTGCTTCAGCGGAGCAACTCTGGTTTTTCCTGCTATGAGTGACACAGAAACAGTACCATTCGCGCGTACTAATCTGCTGTAGACAACTGCCGAATACGCCTTGATAGAAGCATCTGAAAATCCGTGCAGTTCGATGTGATTTTCCTTATTATCAATAAATCTTGGCATACGTAGCTCTTGTAGTGAATTCAAGTCGTTACGGCATTTGTTCCACCATTCAACGATTTTTGGAGCAAGTTCCGTATCCCAGCCGAGATCAAGAAGCCACAATTCTTGAAACAAAATTTTGAATTGTACCACCACTGGCGATAGGACACCCAGCGGGTCAAAGATGCGTGTCGCTTAGAGTTCTTCGGATTTGATGAAAGGCAAACTTTGAATGAGAGCGTATCTTGCTTTGGATCCCAATGGATGCCAAGAACCTTCGCTGTTGAATGGAATCCTTTTCCTTCAGAAGTGAGCGTTGCTTCAGAAATGCGTGGCGAGTTTGAGACCCATTTTCCAAGCTTCATGCCTGGACATTTCATAAGTTTTATTAACTCATTTTGATTGCGAACGAGCTCGTCCTCTGTGTATGCTCCAGTGAGTACGTCGTCCACATAAACCTCCTCCTTTACGACTTTCGCAGCAGTGGGAAATTCGATGGTCGTGAGCTAACTGATCCAAAACTCTTACTGCCAAAAATGGTGCGCTAGACGTGCCGTATGTTACCGTGGACAGTTCATAGTGTTTGATAGGCGAACATTCATCATCTCTCCATACAATTCGCTGGTAGCTACCATGCTTGGCAGCCACAAAGATTTGTCTGTACATTTTGGCGATATCTGCGGAGAAGACGAACTTAAACATTCTAAATCGGATACAAATTGAGAATAAGTTTCGCAGGATACTGGGACCAATGTGTAGCATTCCGTTGGTATCCTTAAATGATCCGTCAAAAACTACCCTTAACTTTTGGGTAATTACTGGATGATGTGGCAAGTAGAAATTTGGTTTCTTATCAATGTCTTCTGGCGATAGTTTTCGCATGTGACCTAAGTTGAGATACTCACGCATAAACTTTACATACTGTGAGCGCAAATTGGGATCTTGCATTAGACGGCGTTCTACTCCCTTGAATCTTGCGAGTGCTCCCTGAAGAGTATCCGAAAACTGCTTATTGGGATCTTTAAACGGAAGTTCGACGATGTAACGCCCCTTGGGGTCCCTTGTGTGTGTGTCTTCAAAAAGTGTTGTTCAACTTCATCGTTCTCTGGTTTGCGTCGAAGTGATGCATCAATGTCAATAGCCGTGTGCATAGTAATGACCCATCCAAATATGGTCGAAATGGCGATGATCTTCCCCTGGCTGTCGAACAGCTTTTTACCAGTGAACACGGTCCAAACGCAATCGCTGCCCAAGAGAATATTTACTGGCGCCAACGATTGATAGTCAGAATCTGCAGATCGAACGCCTTAAGTGCTGAGGCGTTGATATTGTGTCTTGCCAACGTGGAAGTAATTTTGCTGAGTACGTGGGCACCTTCATTGTGTGTTCTGATATTCTTGACTGAATATCCAGTGCGCTGCAGCCTCAAGTTGCCTCAGCCTTGATCGAAGAAATTCCCGACACCAAAATTCGTGATGGCAAGCGCGCCAGGTCGAGCGCCTGCACGCATCGCTCGGAGATGTATGACAGTTCCGACCCACTGTCCAAAAGCACCCGACAGGAAGTGTGTAATCCTTTGGCGTTGCGAACGAGTATTAGAGCTGTGGGCAATGCGCTTTTCCGTAACCCTTGTGGCTGTTTAGTAGTAGCTGATCCGTTGTACGAAGATTCAGCGCATGGAGTGTCTTGTACACGAGCAATGTTGCTGATGGTCACCGCGCTGCTCCTCATCCCTTGAATGTGTCCTGGTTACAGCGGCGTGTGCAGTAGAATCTTCTACGTTTGGTAGAGAGTGGTGATGATTGTGACAAGTTCTGCATGTGAATTTGGATTTACACCTGCGTGACACATGCCCGAACTTCAAGCAATTAGAGCACAAGAATTTAGCTTTAACAAAGGTGCGTCTCTACTCGACTGATAAGTCCATAAGCGTTGGGCAGATAAAGATACATTTACCACAAGCACCTTCCTCCGTTGATACCAAGGCGTGTGACGATCGCTTGGCTTTGTTTTGCTGTGAGCGAACTTGGAAGACTTTGTCAGGCTCACTTTTGCTGAGCTCAAATTCCTCGCAATTACAATGTGACGTGGTCTGTTATAGCGCTCAATCAAGCAATTCCAAGCAGACTCGTAAGCTGCATCCGTAATTGGCATATGACGTATCAAGTCAGCAGCTTCTCCCGTAATGTATGTCTTTAAGTAGTGAAACTTTTGTATCGCTGTCAAATGCTGCTTGCTGTGAATCGTTCTCTCGAAGATGTTCTTGAATGCTGGCCACTCCTTGTAGTCACCAGTAAAAGAATTTGTGTATATTTTTGACAACTCGTTCTGCATTACGTTTGCTGTCGAGTTTGCCCGCAAAAACGTAGTTTGTTGCTCAGCCAAACGTTCATTACGCTCCTGTTGTTGTTGTAGAAAACGAACCAGATTTTCGTTTCCCAACCCTGATGCAATAGATGAGGCTTCATCAAGGTTGCCAGACTGTCTTTCGTTGTTGCTTTCTCCCTCGCTCTCCCTTGCTTGCTCGCAAGCCCGTTTTAGCGAGTGAAATAAGCTGTTTGCTTGCAAGTACTTGTCTTCGTACCGCTCGTTGTCGATGGCTGGATCGACATACCCCTCCTCCTCGTCGTAAAGAGCCATTTTGTCGCTGAGTGTCTCAAATTCCTTCCAAACGGTATCCAATGACACTGTTATTTCGTCCAGTTCCCAGGGTGATCCCGCACGTGGATCTTGTGACGCCGCTAGCAAACGCGTGTTGCTTGCCTTCGCACGGCTCCTTGCTGCCTTCAGTAGTTTTAATTGATCCATGTTAATCAATTACTTTATCTGGCGAAAAGGGTGATGAATTAACACGTTTTATTCCCGAGTTTGAGTGGACTGTATTATTTTTATTTTAACCAGACGGTTTCTGCGTGTCCGACATGTTTGGCTGTAGTCTTATCACTTAAAAATCTCAAGAGTGTGGCGCAGCACAAATGGTATATGACACTAAAAAATACCTAAACTTAAGTTGAATACAAATATATGAATTCAAAAAAACGGCTGCATAGCGATTATCAACATATAAATTTCGCATAAATTTCGTACAAACTAAATAACGTAGATTATCTGATAGGACAAAACATGTAACGCTAAAGGCGAATGTAGCAAGTGTAGGGATAGTGAACTGTTTCCCGAATGCCTTAGTTCTCGTTTATGTTGAAACGAACACGGTGGCGTCAAAATATGTAGACAGGAAATTCAAGGTTCAAAATTCAATTCAAGATTATTTTCAGCTTAAGCCTTCGTCGACAATAACGATGGGCCCAGCGTGCTTGTGGATGAGAGGATTTCACGTGAGTTTTTAAACACGCTTTATTTGATCCGGAGAATTCAGATCTACTGAATACTTAGTCTTAATAAGTCGCGGAGAACAAAATGCATCACGACTGCCAGATATAAGGGTTTCTGATAAGTTTGTATGTAATCGTACCGAGCATGCTAGGGGTGATGAAGTCCAAGAATCCAACGCATGGAAACTTTGGATCCCAACTGGATTAGTTAACAAAGTTTTGCAGAGAGCACATAATCCACCGGATTCGGCTCATCGCTGGAGCTTTTATTTGTGTTAGATATCCCTACTGGGTTCAAATTTTTGCATCCCCTCAAGAAGTTTACAAGTGCATACATATAATTGAACGCTGTTTGTTTATGCCGTATAACAACTGTTTTGCTGACCAGCTTTTGAAAATGAAAACTCTTTAAGCTCATCTCGTTATCCCAAAATTGTGTCCAGCCATTAATTCTAGTATTAGCGGATAGTACCAGGAATAGTTAAATTATTGTAAAGCCGTATAAAATTGGTTATAATCAGTACTTAGTCATTTTTGGTTTTCTGAAAATTTGTTAATCGTATTTCCTAGAAAATAAATGGAAATTATAATGTTGTGAATATTAATATATATAACTAATTAATCACCAGGGGGTCGTCCCGCCAAAGTGATCAAATAAAGGATATGCGATAGATAAATTAAACAAACAACGTCTGAATAAGGGGTGACCATTTAAGGGGTGACCATAAATTTTATTGCTCCCACTGTAAATTCGAGACTAAGCTTTGAAAATTTCGAGATGATTCGAATCACCGGTTAACTGTTATTAATTTTGTTGATTGTTTGTAACAGTGTCAGTATAAGTTTATCAGAGTATCAGTGAGCAACCAAAACGCTAAATATAGAAAATAAGAAAGTCAATTGGTTCCGGTGAAGGTGCGAAAGAAAATTTGTCGAGTATTAGAGGCATGGCATGGTTGTATTCAGGCGTTTTATACGCGTCCAACGGCACCTCAATCATCTCAATCCGATACTCCGTTTAATACTGCGGCATTTTGGAAATGAAAAACGATTAAAGCTAGGGGTACGTGCTATATATTGTTAACCAGGTATTACGATTTTTTGAAAACGTCTGTAACAATTTTTTTTTCGCTTAAAATCATTAGTTCTTTTCTTCTTTCAAGTTCTTTTTAGTTTTAGGTCTTTTTAGAATAATTAACTTTTATTATAAATAACATTTTCCTTTAAAAAATCGCGTTTCGGAGATGTTAAGTGTTTAAAAAATTCAAAAAAGTGTAGATCTTTATTACTATAATTTATGCTTATTTAAATGCGCAGAAATCTATGCGAAGCCAATTTGATTATGAAAAAATTTTATTAGAGCTTTTGAAAGTAAAGTGGAAACATAAGCAACTGTGTTCTTCGGGCTTTCCAATATACACATTAATGTATTTTTATTACTGAATAGCAGTTTTAATTTTATAAAAATCGGATATCGATATTCATTTTATGTTTAAACATAAACACGTATTAATATAACTATATGAGATAAACATAGCAGCAACTTGAGTCTAACACAATTTTATATACACATCACATGTAAAATGACCTCCTGCGAGCGTCACAGAATGTCTTTGACGATAAGTGTTGTCAGGGTAATTGGGATCTCTATTATTGCACTTAAGAATGTTTTCCCAAGTTAGGGATAAACAAATCACTCCGTGGGTTATTAGAAATAAGATAATAGTCCCAAAGATAAGATTTTATAAGCTCTGTGCATGTCACTTAAATATAAATACGATCTGTTACTCATATCATGTAAGGTTACAGTTGTTAGCACTTGTAATCTGTTGAGCCTTCAAAATATTATAACCCAAATGACAAGCTCAGGGCGGTCTCTGGAAGGCCATAGATAAGACTAGAATAAGAATCTCTCCCCAATGTTACTTGCTTACAGAGACATGATGAAATAAAACAGTTGAAAATTAAAACTCAGTAAATGAAGACTTCCTATTAATTGGTCGTTCTTTTCACAGTCGGAACGATTGAATAATTCAGCGGAAAATCATTACTTCATTGTTTTTTAAAAATTACGAATAAAATCGAAATGTGGTTGTTTTTAAGAATATTTAATTTTGGCAATAGCTGTAAGGGTTTATTTACTTCGGCATGCCGAATCTTGCTTCCTTTTTTGTTGTCTAACATTTTCCTCGCCAAATTTGTGATTAATACTTTTTAGGGAAATACCCAGGCAGCGTTAGCTTCTTTAAAACGAAAATTTCAGAGAAATGTGTTATATCTTAAAGGCTAAACACGTAAAAAAAATCGTTAGGTTTGTTTTTAAATAATTTGCAAAAAATTAAAAAAAAACAATTTTGTTTATAAATTTTGATGAGCATTTGACAATACCTTTTTAACGACGTACAGCAGTTATGCACTGTATCCTTACTAGCCTAAAAGTTTAAAAAAGCAAGATTTTTAAAAAAAACTTTTTTTTTAACGACCTTCCAAATACAAGAAACATTATTCCAGGATTCTAAGACAAGTCCTTAAAATTTTTTTGAAACTGACTAACAGACACGCAAATTTTAATTTTGTGTATAACAAAATAATACCTTACGATTGGTTACGATTGGATCATCACAGCAGATTCTCGGCTCTGCGGTTTTATAAAGTAGTCTCCTATGCACAAAAACAATCGGAAAATTGTATGAAAATATTATAACTAAGTTTTATTTCTTAGTTTTTCAATAAATAGTGAAGATTTAATATTTCAGATTTAAAGCTTTGATTTTTTTTTAATCAAATGACTATATCATATAGCATAAAAAAGATATGTAGTTGTTTCAAGAAGAAACAAACATTTTCTTTTTTTTTTTTTATTTTAACAAGAACCTGTTAAAAGGTTATACACAACACACTACTTCCAGAACACACAAAAATACTTGCTACGCCACAGAAACTGAATCATAATTGACTGGAAATTGCACGGATAAAGGGTTAGGCTCCGAATTTGTTTCAAAGAAGTTTCTGAGACACCCGGGAATATGTGCAAAACTCTTTTGCATTATCTTTCCAAATATAAATATGTTAAAGGACACTAAATGCACTTCAGATCTATTTAACAACAATTTGCTGGTATATGTTTGCATGTAGACCTGCAGTACAACTCTCACTTTGAAATAAAGTAAACAAGTTCCATAGTATCTATCATTGTGGTGTATTTCGTTGCAAGTTGTAAAATGGTTGCTTGTGGCTGGTTTTTTTTTTGGCTGCACTGGTACTGGTCTTTAACAGAAACACAAAAGATTAACCAAACTCTTAAGTTGCTCGTGAATAGTTAAAAGACTAACAAAAAAGTGAATATAAGAACAGTAAAATTTTCTTTACTAAAATAAATAAATAATAGATGGTTTTACTTGGCTACTGACAAGCTTAAAAAAGATTTGGTTTCCCAACTAAAATACAAAATAGCAGTTTTGGCTTATTTTGCAGGTAATAATTACTCAGTTGCATGTAAAGCAGAGATTGTAATTGTTGACAGTCATGGGAGCATTTCGGAAAATTTCTAGGCGGCATATATTGATCGGCCGGATGGCGTTATTAACTACGTGTTTGTATATAATAAAGATTGCTCATCCATATATTTTACCAAGTACACAAGCAATAACCGCTAGTGGTGCAACTCGAACCTTGGCAGGAAATGTAAATCCAAATAATCGACTACCGCGTACAAGTGCCAGTCAACTTAATAATGGAAATAGTCCAATCACAAATTTCAAAATTGCTGCAAAATCTCTTAATACAACAAGAAACGGAAATTTACGCATCAGGTAAGTGTTTACGAAGTTGATTTGTACAACTGCAAAATTGCATTATCAGACTGGTTTCTAAATTATAGTTCAAATTTGTTGTCAACATTTTAGTGTACTTTTGTTAAAAAGATGAAGCGAACGTAAGACGAAGCGCATATTGTAGTAAATAATTTACTCAATTTACATTCCTAAATGTGTCAAATTCTATGTAAATAGGTATAGTAGCTCACAGCCTATTTCAGCCTGTAATACCTGAACTGAACCGGTTATTAAAAATTATTTTAGGGCTAGGGATAGTTCTCACAAGCGATCAAAATTATTTTGTATTTATTCAAAGACTATTTTAGAAGTATTTTTTGGTACCTAATAGCGAAAAAGTCACCTATAAAGGCCAAGTAACGAATTTAACTCATTATGTTGAAATGAGTTGTGAGACATTGTATGTTTAAACATACAAAAAGTTCAATTTGTATAAATAATAATGTTTTTATAAAAAGTTTACTTATGTTGTATATATATATTTATAATTATATATGTTACGTATATACCACATAAGTAAACTTTTTATAATATATAATATAATATAATAATATAATATAATATAGCGGAGTAACAGCTAAATTTGTAATAAATAAGCGAGTAAGATTTCGCAATCGAACAAACACGCAAACATTTAGTCGAACAATCATCATACAAGAAGTGTTTAAAAATGCTAAAAATATATTTGCTTATATTGGTTTTAACCCAATTTGTAAAAGCCTAAATCAGTTGAATTTTTCAGAAACCTAGCCACTTCAGGAAAAACCGGTCTATTCTTATTGAGGGTAATGATTAAAACATACCAACAGTTGTGGCAACTTATTTTTGCGTTCGTATACATACATATATTCAAACATAGAAAATGTAAATATCGTGTAATAAAAAAGCAAGAAAAATATCGTAGCTAACAGCGTTTTCACCCTCAGCATTTCTTAAATTGTTTGTTTCTAAAAATTAAAAAATAATTATTTGTATTAAGGAGCGAAAATAGTTTCCGTGATCGCGATGAAAAGCTCTCAATTAAAGACAACATTCTGTAAACGATCAAATAAAACCCAATCTGCTTTTTATTCTGATGCACCTCCTTTACTCATAAATTAAAAGTGTATATTGTATTCGTTAATAAATATATAACAGGAGGAGAAGGAATAGTTTCCGTCGTATGTATGTATATATATGTGCATTCGTCTGTCGACCCGCATAAACAACCGGTTTAATTTTATTTAAATCTGATAACGATATTTGCCAAAGGAACGACCGAATAATTTATCGGAAAATCTTATAAGCTTCACTGTTGTCAAACATATACGCATAAAATGGGAACATTCTAGTTAAAGAATATTTAATTTTTGGAACAGCTGCAAGGGTATAAAAGCTTCGGCAATGTTGCTTATGAACAGAAGAAGACATAAAAACCCGCGGACAGGTATTCAAAAGTTAAATAGCCGTTATCCATGAATATTTCTAAACAGCTTCCCTACTCACTGCATATCCACATGATATCTAGGCCAACTAGTGTAGAGTCGAGCAAAAAACAAAAAACAAATTGGCGACACAAAAAAAAAGACCAATAAAATTGTTGTTGCCTTGCGTCGCTCTAATCAGTAAGGAAATGGTCCGCAAGGTAGAAGCTTACCTGTTAGGCCGGCCCTTACATCTTTCTCTGTGTGCTCGTTGTGCATAGGCGTGAGCCCCGAATGTCTTTTTTAAATTCGGTCGACATCCAAGCGCCAAAACTAAATACTAAAACGACTTATCTAAAACTTTTTAAAACTTGTCTATACAAAAATCAAAAATCCTTTTTTTTCTTTAAATTTTTAGCTTCAAGTGTTGAAAAAAAAAATTAAAATCAAAACAAGGGCTTCGTGATTACCAGGGGAACTACATATGTTAAATTTTAAACGCAGTTTTACTTAATATACTTAAAGTAAAAACTTATAACGTGTATACGAAAGAAGTCCCTTTAAATATTTTTTACTTTCCTTGATTACCCTTTAAAAGGTAATTTAATTTTATGCAACAGATCCTAAGAAAACAAATATTGAAGACGTGCATTGTTTTTGTGCTTTTTGACAAACCATTTTTTCCTTACAGATATAATATCTTTTCGAGCATCTTAAATTCAACATTATTTTATTGAAAGTCCTTAGCCAATATAAAAAATAATGCATGGAGTGTTATAGGCAAGTTACACTCACGAACGTCTCCTATCGATATCCGTATAGACTTTATGAAGCAGAATATCCGGTTATACTTGACAGTCGTGCGTCTGAACAGCTGTTATTTGTCTTGATTTGTGAAGAAAAAGATAAAGTTGTTTGTTGAAACTTGATAAAATAAACGAAAATAAACAAGGAATTAGATGATACTGCTGATTTTCACGAAAATCCATATCCTCCTTGTCTTTTGTTGATGTTTCCAGTTCTTTGTTATGATAGTTACCCACGATAGTCAATCGATATGCCAAATACAAAGTAAACAACGGTAAAAATCAATATATCGTAG
Organism: Drosophila gunungcola; assembly: GCF_025200985.1. Classification (NCBI taxonomy): domain Eukaryota; kingdom Metazoa; phylum Arthropoda; class Insecta; order Diptera; family Drosophilidae; genus Drosophila; species Drosophila gunungcola. The sequence goes on from NW_026453322.1 coordinate 52,244, forward strand.
AATGAAGCAATTTGACGCCCTTTTTCCCCATCTCTAGATGCCTATTCGAAACCTATTTAAAAAAAAAACTGTGTCTTGTTATGATCCTACTAGGACCTGCGTGGTTTTTGGGCTATCGCCGGCTAGGTTTCTTTTCAAGGCGTGAATGTCCGAACCCTGCCCTCATACACATTACAATGTACAACGACAAACGACGTTGTGCAACACCATAATCTGCGCAGTAACTTTTCAAAATTCAAATTACAAATAACATTGATATAAGTTGATTTCACACACATACACTTGTCATTTTGCTTGACACTCCTGCTCGACTGCAGGTCATGTGCAAGTCCCTCCAGTCCTTGCCATCTGCTTGCACGAATACTACAGAGGCCCCTATTCTATTTCCCACCCACTTCACTTAACCATTACCCGGTTCACCCTCTTCCTCCCTTAAAAAGAGATTTACTCCATTATATTAACTCTTGTTTACGTTAATTCAAATAAATTTAAGAAAGGTATTTATTAATTATTTGTATGATAATTAACTCTCTGAATATTAACCCTTATGCTGTTTTCGTTCTCTATTTATATTTGTTTTTTATATTGCGTGAATAGTCCGAATATTTCTATCAGTGTATTTTTTTTACTTTTGTTAAAACCTTAGAATTTTGATATTTACAAAGTTATAATTTTTGTTGTATTTTTTTCCGATTGTTCCTAGGGGAGCTATATGATATAGTCGTCCGATTTTGATGAAATTTAAACCGTAATTCTAAAATATTTAACCATTTCTATATGTCGAAGAAAGAAAGAAAAATTAAACAACAGCAAAGTTATAATTATTATTTTGTATTTTTTTCCGATTGTTCCTAGGGGAGCTATATGATATAGTCGCCCGATTTTGATTAAATTTAAACCGTAACTCTGAAATATATAACAATTACTATATATATATATAAAAATTAAAAAACAGCAAAGTTATAATTTTTTTATTTGTTTTTGCGATTATTCCTATGGGAGCTATATGCTATAGTCGTCCGAATCGGCTCGTTCCGACTTATCTAATACCTGCATTAGAAAGACAACTTTTGGGAATGTTTCATGCAGATATCTTTAAAACTGAGAGACTAGTTTTCGTAGAAACGGACGGACAGACTGACAATTACATGTCTAGATCGACTCTCCTAGTAATGCTGATCAAGAATATATATACTTTTTAGGGTCGGAAATGTCTCCTTCACTGCGTTGAAATCTTCTTACTGAAATTATAATACCCTCTGCAAGGGTATAAATAACAAATCTCAGAAATCACTCACAATAATAATTTTGTTTGTTTTTGTTTTGTTCTGATATAGGGAAATGTCTAAATTATTGCTCTAGGGTAAATTAAATATTTAAATAAAAAAATATATACGTAAAAATAAATAAAAAAATATATATGTTTGCGCACTTGGCGCTTTTATTTGAAGTCACTGGTTGTAGGGCGAGAGAGGGAACCAATAAAGCTTTCGTCCGTTCGCTCTTGCGAATCCGCCCCGTCTCTCGCCACCTTAGCATAAGTTATGTTCTAAGAGAAATTATTGGAATATTAAATTTAGTGATCATTTGAACTTCATCGTAACCACTCCCTTTTGTCGTCGCATTTCGCACAAGTTATACACAACTTATTGCAAATAAATTATCTCGAATCCTACTGCAGTCACACAAGTTTCGCGTTTGTTAATACAAAATAGTATTAAATTTTCATGGTGACCCCGACGTGATCGCAGTAGAGTTCGCAATCTGTTAACATATTTTTTTCGGTAAAAAACTATAACAATTACCAACAAATACACAAACATATTCATGTCGGTTCCAATAAAAAATTAAATTCCGAAATAAATTTCGTCGCTGGAAATTGTCTGCCCTTCCCCTGGTTGTTGCCCAAGACGTTTCTTCCGCCGCTGCAACTTTAATTGTTTAATTTGCTGCTGCCGCTGGAATATTAGTGTAAAAAAGGAATTTGCAATTATCGAGTCGGCCAACCAGGTATAGAGTGCTAAAAGTTAAAAGTTAATCTGTGGCGTTTTGTTAATTGTGATTTGGGCCATCTTTCAACTTTTTGCATTCGTGTACAAATCGGTAGATAGTAACATTCTAACCAAGAAATAAAAATTTGCATGTACTAAAATTCTGCAATAATCAATAAACATATATTTCGAATTATATGTGAATCGCTTTGGCCCATAAACAAGCAAATAAAATACTCGTCGTCGACCCAAACTTAATTCCCTTAATTTTCGTCGTAGTGATCACCAATTTAGGGTATAAATAAAACAAAAGTTATAAAAAATTAGCGGCAAAAACTTTCGCCGCAGTTTGTCTGAACATTTTCCGCGCTTCTCATAATTTTCCCGAGCTTTTCATAATTTTTCGCCCCTTTCGGCATCAGGCTTATATATTCCTTTCCTTTAGTTATCGGTCAGTGTATCATTCTCCGTTAGCATTTGCCTAGGAAGGGCCGCTAGCCGCGTACACATACCCACCCACACCGACACCGTTGCCGCTATTTCGAGTTATATTTGGTCGTTTTCGTTCTCGATCGCTGCAGCAGTGCATTTTTCGGTCTGCTTAACCGTTTGTTCGTTTTTTCGGTGTGCTTGAGCTTGAACGTTAGCTCCCCTACAGAGCGTACGTGCGGCATATTACTGTCACAAGGTTTATATAAAAAATATAAAAACCCTTTTTAAATATTTAATAATCGGTATATTACTGGTTGATTTTTTACTAGATTATTTAACAAATAAATTATTTTAATAAAAAATAAATATTTAACATTTCTTCGATTTCAACAAAATAAATACAAATAAACGCAATGGCAAACAAGGATATCGAAGAGTTTAAACACCAACGAGATGTTTGCATGAAAAGTATTAACCGAACGTATCGCCATTTAAAAGAAGCTAAATTATCTGAAAATGCTTAACTTTTGCAAAACCAAATAGAAGTGAAAGATACAAAAGATGATTACCGCGAAGAGTTGGAAGAGAATAAGTGCAAACCAAATAATATCGAGAAATCCGCTCCGCCAGCAAATCGCCCTCCTCAATGCCGCCTGCCAAGCGTTGCTCTCCCAACTTTTAGCGGAAAACACTCAGAATTTAAAAATTTTATAAGCCTTTTCGAAACTTTCGTTGACAAAGACGACATTTTACACGACATTAAAAAATTCAATCATTTAATTTCGTGTTTAGCTAGAGACGCCTTAGGAACAGTTAGGGCCTTTCAAGTCACTGCGGAAAATTATCCTAAAGCCCTTGCTAGCCTGAAGCGGGTGTACGATAATGATTGTGTTATTTTCTTTGACAGCCTATCGACACTTTTTAATTTAGAAAAAATTTTCCAGCCTTCAGCTACAGCCTTGAGAGCCCTCATCGACACGGTCACAGACTTGTATGACTCCTTGCTGTCTATTGGGGATGATAGACTCATTACTAATGTTATTTTAATACATCTGGTAATGAGCAAGGTCGATGCAGGAACTAAAAGAATGTGAGAAGAACAGTTAGATAATTCTTCGCTTCCACTTTGGAGCGAATGTGAGGCGGCCATCAACAGGCGATAGCGGAAGAGGCTTCCAAGCCCAAAACTGTTTAGTAGACCAAACCTAACCCTAAAAAGAATGGAAATAGGAGTTTTTCATTTGTCGCTGCCAGGAACGACTCTGTTCTCAGCTGAACATCAGATTGGAAACTGCGCTTCCTTCCCAACCCTTACAGTTCAGCAATGATTCGATTTCGCTAAAAGAGAACCCTTGTGCATTAACTGCTTGAGAAAGGGTCACACGTTCAAAAAATGCAAATCGAACAGATGCTTCACATATATTCCCCAAACACAAATCTCGCGTTGCCACCCCCTTTTCAGACCACGCTCATGCATGCGAATGCATCGGATCGAGTCATTCTTGCAACTGCTGTTGTGAGCGTCCAAACAAAAAGCGGCGAGTTTGTATTAGCTCGAGACTTGCTCGACTCTGGTTCTCAAATAAACTTTGTAACCGACGAGCTCGCTCAGAGGCTCAAAATTACAAGAGAGGACGTGTGCATGAGCTTGCGTGGCATTGGTGGACCTAATGCACAATCGACAAAAAAAAATACACACGATTGTGAAGTCACGGGTAGGGAACAGCCAGTTGTCGTCCGATTTTTGGATTATGAAAAATATTTCTGGTTATCATCCGGATCAAGAAGTGAACACCAGCGGTTGGAGGGTGCTTGAAAATATTCAGTTGGAAGATCCATTCTTCTTTAAGCCCCAAAAAATAGATATGCTTATCGGCGCTGATACGTTCTTTGAACTTTTATCTGTTGGGCAGACAAAACAGGGGCCTGAACTCCCTATTTTACAAAAGACAGTTTTCGGCTGGATAGTGTCAGGGAGATGTGCATCTAAAAATAATGTAGAGGCTGAAAAATGCTAAATCTCAGCTGCCAGAAGGAAGCGTTGAAATCAATTGAAGTTCAAATCTGACCCAAACACTCTTGGTTCGTCATACGAAGTTGCGAAACGTAGATTTTTGTCGCTAGAAAGGAAATTGTCAAAGGATCCTTCGCTGAAGAAGATGTATGAATTCATGGAGGAATATGTTTCAACGGGCCACATGTCCTCCACCAATGACAAAATCCCGAATACTACGCACTATTTCATTCCTCACCAATGCGTTCTACAGCCACAAAGTACTTCAACTAAGTTGAGAGTAGTTTTCGATGCATCGAGCCGTACTTCCGCGCAGGTAGCGTTGAATGGCAACTTTATGGTAGGCCCAACTATCCAAGAGGAGCTGTACTTGACTCTGCTTCGGTTTAGATTGCATAAGTTTGCCCATGCGGCCGACGTCGAAATAATGTATCGCCAAGTGATGGTGGACAAAGCTGACCGAAACTTCCAGCTTATAGTATGGAGACGAGATCCTTCTGAGTCCCTGAAAATCTTTAAGTTAAACACCGTTACATATGGAACTTCGCCAGCACCCTTTTTGCCGATTCGGTGTTTAGTGCTCATCCAAAAGCCGCAAATGTCACAAAGGCAAAGATGTTGTTGCAGGAACTGTGGCTTCGAAAATTAGACTGGGACGAGTCGCTACCGATGCAGTTGCTTACATCGTGAGAGACGTTTAAAGCGATGCTTCTGCAGCTGCCGAAAATTAAGGTATCGCGATTCGTCGGTTTTTGTTTCGAACCGGGTTGCAGAAATTCAGGAGTGGTCGGAGAAAGCAATTTGGAGACACGTTCCCAAACGTAGAGGAGCTTACAACGTCCATTCGAATCGGTGGGCCTTCGTTCTATCAGACTCAGAAAATAATTGGCCTGTAAATAAACATTTCGAACTGCCGGCTGATTTAGTGTCGATGGAGTCACGCAAATCGGCACTAGCTTTCGTAGTCAGCCCAGAGCCAAATTATTTGCTTCAGAAAATAAAGTCAGAAAGGTGTCGAAGCCCTCTGAAAAAAGTATTTCGCCAAGAGAACAGGATTTCGCTTTCGAGAAAATTTTCGAAGCTATTTAATTTCACGAATTCAGGGACGACATAAGTAAGATTCGGAAAAATAAACCGGTAGCAACGAATATTGAAAAGTTAAACCCTTTTCTTCAGGAAAAAAATTAGATTGGTGCACCTCGGTTGTTGATTTCTAAAAGCTCACAGTTCGTCAGATCCTATGTGTCATACCTGCCCGTTAGGAATTGTCATGCTGGCCCACGAGTTCTCGTAAGTCGCCTGCGCGAGAAAATATGGCTAGTTAATGCTCAAGAAGTGTGCCGACGAACAGTTCGGTCGTACAGGCGCTGCTTTCGCTGCAAGCCGCAACTCTTGACGCAAATTATGGGGAACTTGCCAGCAGATAGACTTCGAGCTCTCCGCCCGTTCAACATTTGTGGCGTTGATTTTTGTGAACCCTTAAGCACAACGTATCGTATCCGTGGTAAGGCACCGTACAAGTCGTACGTGGCCTTGTTCGTCTTGTTTGCTTCCAAAGCAGTACACTTAGAATTAGTGTCTGACCTAACCACTGATGCGTTTTTTTTTGGCATTTCAAAGGTCGTCGCGGGATTCCGGAGAAGGTGTGGTGCGACAGCGCCACCAACTTCGTCGGCGCAGATCGCCACATGAGAGAGTTCCGAGCCCGTCAGGAGGAGCAGGGGGTCGGTATCGAAGCATCCTTTTTTTGATGCGAGTTTGCGTTCATACCGCCCAGAGCACCGCACTTCGGTGGGCTATGGGGGGCAGGTGTGAGGTCTGCAAAGCACCTGTGCCTTGACCGTGGAGGAGCTTAGAACTCTTCTCACCAGCATGGAGGCCGTGCTCTACTTCAGGCCCCTCGGAGCTCTAAGCAGCGACGCGAACGACGGCGAAGCCCTGACCCCCGGTTACCTGCTCATGGGCGGTCTTTTTTGGACCCCACCATCAGCGCCGCTCCCGGACCAGATCAGCCTGACCTACTTGCGACGATGGCGAGGTGTCTCGTTTTTCAGGCACAGGTTTTGGCAGCGATGGTCCCGGGAGTACATCTCCAGCCTCCAGCAGCGGTCCAAGTGGCACAAGGGGAAACCCAACATCGTCGTGGGAGCGCTCGTCGTCGTCGCCGAATCTTCCGCCCCAGCAGTGGAGGATAGGCCGTGTGGGAGCGGTGCACGCCGGCGCCGACGTCAGGACGCAGGAGGGGGAGTATCGGCGAGCAGTCCACCGATTTGCCCTGTTGCCCGTTCTGGGCTGAAGGACGTCGTCCCTTCAGAGGGGGGGTTTTTGCGCACTTGGCGCTTTTATTTGAAGTCACTAGTCGTATGGCGAGAGCGGGAGCCAATAAAGCTTTCGTCCGTTCGCTCTTGCGAATTCGCCCCGTCTCTCGCCACCTTAGCAAAAGTTAGGTTCTCAGAGAAATTATTGGAATATTAAATTTAGTGATCATTTGAACTTCATCGTAACCACTCCCTTTCGTCGTCGCATTTCGCACAAGTTTCACACAAGTTATCGCAAATAAATTATCTCGAATCCTACTGCAGTCACACAAGTTTCGCGTTTGTTAATACAAAACAGTATTAAATTTTCCATATACTTAAATAATTATGTGAATAAGATAATAAATAAATGAAAATAAATAGGACATTGATTAAACATTAAAGGTTTTAAAATTATTGGAAAGACGACAACACTTAACAAATTAACAAACTTAGAACTAAGAGACGAAATTATCAACAAAAATATGTCTGAAGCCTCTTGGCTCTCGGTGCCGCCACTTGGAAGGCGAGTCGGTCTTTCGCGATGAGTATTTTTATGAATTTTCACTGGCTCTTAGGTTATGGGGAATCCTCGTAAGGGAAAAAAAGTTCCGGCTTTCCTCAAAAAAAAAAAACTAAGCAAGGGTTTTTTTTTCTGGCCTGGCTAATCTCCTTCAGAAATAACTGGGTCTGGTTGAGCCTAGTAAAAAAAAGTCAGCAAGCACGGCTTCACTCTTGGTCTCTGGCCACTCACCTCAAGGGTATCTCGCTACCAGTGTCTGTTTTTGGTTGGCACAAAAATATTATGCTTAAAAATAAATATTTAAATGAACTAGCGTGCTGCTGCTCTGTAAACAAAAAGCTTGTTTATGTGAATGTAGATTTTTAATCAAATATATTTTAAACCTCCAAAAAAAAAAAAACTCTTGGAGCGCAGCAGCTAAAACGGCCTTCTTGCTCTTTGACATAATCTCGTGTGCCATTCCCTCCTTCTTGTACCATCCCGTGAGCCATAACTCCGTTGTTCGGATTTCGAATAGCCCGGGTCGTTGACCGGCAATGACGTCTGCCCATCCCCCACGGGTTGGCAGGCCTAGCCAATTGCTTATGCTGATATCGATATCCCAAAAGTGGCCATAACAGTCTTGCCATAGACGCAATGAAACAACCCAAGAGTAACTAGACCCTTACAATTCCAAACTTAAAGTTGTTCACTTTCTTTGGCTGCACATTCTGAAAATGTTAACTTTTTAGTGCAACAGCTAAAAGAGCGTTTAGATTACATTAAGCAAGTTGGATTCTCCGCACCTTATATAATATTATATATATTTATAGCATTAAAAAATGAGCCAATTAATAAATTGAAATTTGAACAATACAAAATTTAAACGCTCAATAAAATAAAAATAAAATTGTTATCTTTTCAGCAAATTATAGGCAATGGTTAATAAATAATTAATTTGACAACACAGTATAATATTGAACTGTTATGCCGCAGTTTCTAGTATTAGTTGATCATTCAGCGTACACGTATTTTAAGTTTTGTGAATTGTACCGTGTGAAATTGAAAAATGGATGTTAAGCTCGTACTTAGGTTGTACTATTGACATTTCAAAAGTCGCTCCATGCCATGGCACGCTAGAAACCATATATTTTAAATACCTAAATCGTCAGTGACTATGCAGACTATATCATCTGTATGGTGTTGAATTAGCCGAGATAAATCATTTACTAATTGCACAGTATTTAAATTTGTTCGAATTTTATACAGTTTATGGTTTTAAATGTTGTTAAAAATGAATATAATACAATTAAGTAATATCCAGACGAGCATCCAAATAGATAAGCAGACACTTTAATTTTACTTTTATTCAACCGCACGCACTCGATGACAGAGAAAAACTGATTCGATGTCAACGCAAGCACAAGCTAGCAACCAAGAGGCAAAGAGGAAACACAAGACACAAGTTACTTTTCGCAATCTCCTTTTTGACCCTGCAGTTCTAATTCCTAAAGATTCCCTAAGGAATAAGGAAATTCCCCAATAGCCGCCGAGAAGACTCCCGAGGAATTATCCCTACAAAACAGGGAGGAATTTGTATGAAGCAGGAGTTTACGGCGACAGTCCGGGAGAATTCCCAAAGGAATTCTTCAGGAATTGCTCGGTAATTTCTGGAAAATTTCGAAACAAAATCCTTTAAATCCCCTCGGAATCCCTCGGCAATATACAACTTAAATTGTAGGCGAATTACCGAGGAATTCCCGGCAAAAAAAATTAAAAATTACTTGTTACTTTTCTCAATTTACACATTTTTTTCATAAGCTGCAGCCAAATTCAAGTGGAATGGATACAAAAAAAGAAAATTCTGCCTGGCTATAGACGCTATGAAGCAGAATATTCGGTTGTTGTTTGTTGAAACTTGATAAAATTAACTAAAATAAACAAGGAATTAGATGATATCGGCTTGATGCTGCTTTCCCAATAAGTAAAAATTAAAATTTTCTATTAAAAAAACCGTGTCTTGTTATGATTCTACTAGGACCCTCGTGGTTTTTGGGCTATCGCCGGCTAGTTCTCTTCAAGGCGTGAATGTCCAAACCCTGCCCTCATACACATTACAATATACAACGACATACGACGTTGTGCAACACTATAATCTGCGCGGTTACTCAAATTACAAATAACACTGATATAAGTTGCTAGTCCCTCCCGTAATTGTCATCTGCTTGCACGAATACTGCAGAGGCCCCTATTTTATTTCCCACCCACTTCACTTAACCATTACCCGGTTCACCCACTTCCTCTCTACATAAATTTAAGAAAGGTTTTTATTAATTTGTTGTATGATAATTAACTCTCTGAATATTAGCCCTTATGCTGTTCCCGTTCTCTGTTTATATTTGTTTTGTATATTGCGTGATCTAAGTTTGTTTTACGAATGGTCCGTATATTTCTCTCAGACACGACTAATAATTCAAATTAATTTAAAAATAAAGAAATAATATATATATATATATATATATATATATATATGCTTCCTTTGGCAGCTTGCAGCTGTTGCAAAATTTAAAAATGTTTAAAAGCTTTGAAGCTATGATGATTTGCAGCTTAGTTAGCTACATATATGATATATTCGTTTTTAATTTTTTTTTTAGTTCTTCGACATATAGCAATGGTTAAATATTTCAGAAATACGGTTTAAATTTAATCAAAATCGTACGACTATATCATGTAGCACTTATGGATACAATAAAAATATTTAAAATTTTGTTTTTTTAAATGTAATTTTTTCTTTTTTGTAATTTTTATTTAATTCGTTTTGACTTATTAATAATTTTATAGTTCAGAATTCAGTTTTTTATTTTATTAAAATAGGAAAACGATATCATATAGCTGCCATAGGAAATATCGAATAATTGAGCTGCAAATCATTATAGCTTCAATGTTTTTAAACATATACGCAAGTAAATCATAATTTTAATGCTTTTAAGAATATTTAATTTTTGCTATAGCTGCAAGGGAATATGAACTTCGGCTTGCCGAAGCTTGCTTCCTTTCTTCTTTTTTATTTATTTTTCCGATTGTTCCTTTGGGAGCTATATGCTATAGTCGACCGACCAGGCTCGTTCCGACTTATCTAATACCTGCATTAGAAAGACAACTTTTGGGAATGTTTCATGCAGATATCTTTAAAACTGAGAGACTAGTTTGCGTAGAAACGGACGGACAGACTGACAGATGGACATGTCTAGATCGACTCTCCTAGTAATGCTGATCATGGCCCCGGGCGCCAAATCTAAGAGGCGCTAAATCGAGTCCGACTAGCAATATGTACATATATGTTTCGAGAATTCATATTTTCCCGCGGCGCTGCGCATGTAACGCTCCCTATAGAATACAAGTGTAAGTGTTTTCTGATGTGATCAAAAGGAAAAGGGACGCTCGAAACGTCATAATAATTAAACTTTCTTGCTTAGAGAGAGAGAGAGAGAGAGAGAGAGAGAGAGAGAGAGAGAGAGAGAGAGAGAGAGGGCGAGCAGTATACGAGTTAGATTATGAGCGCGTTTGGTTACATACATTCCAATCTATTCCATTCTATTGCAACATTTAATCAGGTACTTATGCTTCGATGAACCTTCCATTTCTTGATGTTCTAAAAATATATTTCTACTATTTCAAATTAGGCGTGGAAAACACAAAAATTAAACGAACATTCCGGGCAAAAAAACAACACATCGAAAATTTGTCGAAAGAATTAATGTTAAATTACGTGAAAAGTCATAACAAGGAAACCTTAATAATTAATAACCTATTTACACTTAAAATACTCCTAATGTTATTCGTACGGCAAATAGGGAGGGGGCGGAATTTTTCGCTTTGCCCCGGGCTCCAGCAACCTTAGATCCGCCACTGTGTAGGGCGAGAGCGGTAGCCAATAAAGCTTTCGTCCGTTCGCTCTTGCGAATTCGCCCCGTCTCTCGCCATCTTAGCATAAGTTAGTTCTAAGAGAAATTATTGGAATATTAAATTTAGTGATCATTTGAACTTCATCGTAACCACTCTCTTTCGTCGTCGCATTTCGCACAAGTTTAACACAAGTTATCGCAAATAAATTATCTCGAATCCTACTGCTGTCACACAAGTTTCGCGTTTGTTAATACAAAATAGTATTAAATTTTCCATAAACTTAAATAATTATGTGAATAAGTTAATAAATAAATGAAAATAAATAAAACATTGAATAAATTTAAAGGTTTTAAAATTATTGGAAAGACGAAAACACTTAACAAATTAACAAACTTAGAACTAAGAGACGAAATTAACAACAAAAATATGTCTGAAGCCTCTTGGCTCTCGGTGCCGCCACTTGGAAGGCGAGTCAGTCTTTCGCGATGATTATTTATATGAATTTTCACTGGCTCTTAGGTTATGGGAAATCCTCGTGGCGGAAAAAATTCCGCCTTTCCTCCAGAAAAAGAAACTGAGCCAGGCCTTATTTTCTGGCCTGGCTAATCTCCTCCAGAAATAACTGGGTCTGGTTGAGCCTAGAAGGAAAAGCCAGTAAGCACGGCTTCACTCTTGATCTCTGACCACTCACCTCAAGGGTATCTCGCTACCAGTGTCTGTTTTTGGTTGGCACAAAAATATTATGCTTAAAAATAAATATTTAAATGAACTAGCGTGCTGCTGCTCTGTAAACAAAAAGCTTGTTTATGTGAATGTAGATTTTTAATCAAATATATTTTATAACTCAAAAAAAAAAGAACTCTTGGAGCGCAGCAGCTAAAACGGCCTTCTTGGACTTTGACATAATTTCGTGTACCATTCCCTACTTCTTGTACCATCCCGTGAGCCATAACTCCGTTGTTCGGATTTCGAATAGCCCGGGTCGTTGACCGGCAATGACGTCTGCCCATCCACCAGGGATTGGCAGGACTACTGGAATAAGTTGGCAGGGCTAGCCAATTGCTCGTGTTGATATCGATATCCCAAAAGTGGCCATAACAGTCTAGCCATAGACGCAATGAAACAACCCAAGAGAAACTAGACCCTTACAATTCCAAACTTAAAGTTGTTCACTTTTTTTGGCTGCACATTCTGAAAATGTTAACTTTTTAATGCAAATGCGAAAGAGCGTTTAGATTACATTAAACAAGTTGGATTCTCCGCACCTTATATAATATTATATATATTTATAGTAATAAAAAATGACCCAATTAATAAATTGAAATTTTGAACAATCAAATATTTAAACGCTCAATAAAATAAAAATGAAACTGTTTTCTTTTCACTAAATTATAATCAATGGTATAATATAAGTATAATATTGAACTGTTATGCCGCAGTTTCTAGTATTAGTTGATCATTCAGCGTACACGTATTTTAAGTTTTGTGTTTTAAGAGCGTACTTAGGTACGGTACATTTCAAAAGTCGCTCCATGCCATGGCACGCTAGAAGCCATATATTTTAAGTACCAAAATCGTCAGAGACTATGCAGACGATATCATCTGTATGGTGTTGAATTAGCCAAAATAAATCTGACACTGCAGTTCCAATCCCTAAAGATTCCCTAAGGAATCTCCCACTAGCCGAGGAATTCTCCCTACAAAACTGGGAGGAATTTATATGAAGCAGGAGTTTACGGCGAGAGTCCGGGAGAATTCCCAAAGGAATTCTTCGGGAATTCCTCGGTAATTTATGGAAAATTTCGAAACAAAATCCTTTGAATCCGGAATCCCTCGGCAATATAAAACTTAAATTGTAGGCAAATTGCCGAGGAATTCCCGACAAACATACTTAAAACTCTCCAGAAATTCCAGGGGATAATTGCGAGAAATTCCTCCGGCAATCCTAGTGAAAATCCAGGAATTCCTCGGAAATTCCTGAAAAAAAAATGCGTGGAATCGTCCCAGAACTCCTAGTAAAAAAGTAAAATAAAATTCAATTATTTTTTTTTTTTATTTACATTTATTATTAATATTTTTTATTTGCGCGTGTGCTGACGACTACACTACCGGCTGCTGGTCCTCCAACGGATTTATGCTATCTGTAAAGAAAATACATATATATATATTAGAAACAAATAAAATATCTGCGTTGCACAAACTATTATCATATTATTATTAAATAACTGCACTTATCTGATAAATTAAAAATTACTTTAAGTTTTCTCAATTAAAATACTTTTTTTCATAAGCTGCATCCGAATTTAAGTGCAATGGAGACGAAACCGAAAATTCTGCATGGTGCGTTTCAGGTTATATCCGACCATATCAATGCCCTGCAATTAAAATCCCATAAGGCAGATAATCAAACATGAACATTTAAGCGTTGCCTATAACAACTTTACAATAACTTCCAAAATTGTATTACATTTAATCAAAAAAAATCATTAAAACATAATATTAAAAATTTTTAAATATACCAGGGCATTTAAAAAAGGGTATTCAAAAGTCTATACAGTGTAGTATGCATATAGTACTTGAAGTAAATACACTGTAATACTTTGTTGCGGTGCTTACATAAACAAAAGCCCATGAGTCGATCGGTGGGCTCACGGAAAATGCAAGTGTCAGCGTTCTGTTACACGCGCAGGTTGAACTCAAGTACATCCATAAGCCCTCGCGCTCCAGCTTAATACACATAATATATAAGATATACATAACCGACTCTCTGCTATCCAACTGTGGGCAGCGCAGCTGCGAGACTTAGGCTTACTTAGAACCTAAGAAAAAATGTAAAGAAGAGAAACAACTGGACGTTGGTAGCGCCACCTTTACTGCACCAAATTTCAGTGAAAGATTGAAACGAATCGAAGACGTTATGTTGTTATAACAGTACTTTTTGTTCTTGACACTGTTTTTTCCGTTTTCCCTCCATTCAACGCTCTCTCTCATTTTCTCTGCTCCGAATTACTTAGAAATAAACAACAACAAAGAAGTTCGAGCTTCGGCAGTGGCAGAGACGCCGGCAGAATTTGGTTTACCTTCTTCGTTTCGAACTTCGCTACTCGAAGCCCATAATATTTTTTTTTTTTCAAACATGAATGAAAGATTTCTTCCTTTTTACACAGGACTGGTCAAATATGCAAAAAAGCACATATTGTTTTTTAAGTCATCTTTAATTGTTCTTAATGCGTTTCATTGGAAGGAATTTTTAATTTCGGAAACGCTCGGCTTTCGCTACCAATTGTGCCTTACGAAACATGCATTCTACAACGCACTATTATAACGAACTTAAAACTGTTTCTCGAAAACCTTTCTGGGTTTGTTTTTTTTTATTTTTATTATATTTTTCATTTATTCGGCTCGTTTGATTCATCGGTCATCTTCGAAGTTAATACTGTAGACGGTAAAACGTCCCTTCTTTGTGACTCTTAAAATATATGAATTAGAAAACTATAGTGCTTTTAGTTAAAACAGTATTTGCTAATAAATGACGTTTTCGTTTCTGCTCAAAAAGTGTAAACAGTTAAGAAACAAAAAAGTCTAAAAAGTAAAGAAAAAAAATGTTAAAACACTTACCAAATAAAGCAAAATTTCGTGCCCCGTTTCCACTATAAACAGAGACCACATTTATTTTGAGTTCACCTTAAACAGAACTGAAAGAAAAAGAGCAAAAAAAACACACACACAAATCAAAAAATGAAGTTTATAAAACTGAAATTTAAAACAAAAATGTACACCGAGAAAAAAACCGTTTTCAACAGTCTCGATTTCAGTATTTCCGTGCTCAATAGTGAGCCAAGAACGGATTTAAATCCTTTGTTTTACTTAAGTATGTGTTAAATAGTAAATTTAAACATTTGAAACACCTTTTTTTGTGTACAAATAAATTAATACAATCACACTTGCTTCAACTAAAAGAAAATTATTATATAAAGTATGTGCAATTATCGCTGGGGCTCCAACAACTGAAATTCGACCAATGGGTCGAACAATCGGTCATCTTCTTAGATGTCCATGGTTCCATTTCATTCTCATTTAAAGAACAAAACTTTACCCTGCGCCGCGGCCGAAAATTTCAAAAGGAAACGACGAGGCCGGAAGTATAATTCGGTAACTTTCCGAACAATTTTCCCAATTTATATCTCTTTAATTTTCGTTAATGTGTTATACTAATTTTTTCTCGAGTTTAAGATCAGTTATTCTCGAGCTCAAGATCTTCTCTTCTCGATTAGCAAAATCGAGAACAAAAAGAACAAATTCTCTTCGATTTCAAGAACGTTTCTTCTCGATAAAGTGAGAAGTAAAAATACTGAAATAAAGCAGACTTGCTCTTGGTTTTTTTTTTCTCAAATTTTCTCGATGTATTGATTAACATTTCCAAATCTATCAGTTTTTTCACCAGTATATTTTTCTTCGGCAGTTTTATAGACAGACAATATCTTTTCTACTTGTTCCAAAATTTTGTTCGGTGTTTTTACGCTTCATTTTTTTGTAAAAAATTTTTGAATTTATAGGCTGTAAATGAATTTATGTGCCAAAGTTCAAGGACACAATATGTTAAATATAGCAAATTGTGTACATTATTGGTTAACGATTCTTTCGGATAAATATATTAATTAATTCGCTGATAGTGTCAAGGTGATCTGAAATTGTCCCAAATATAAAATAAATTGCCTGCTCTTCTAGAGGTTTCGCCTTTTTTACGAACTCGGCCGGCCAAAATTTTTTTTAATTTGTTAACAATACAGATTTTTGTGAAATCTTTATTTTTAATTTTTAAATGTATAGTTTTTTAATCAAAAATTAAATTAATAATTTTTCTGGCAACACCCAAATTAATTAAATGCAATGAGTCAAAAGATAGATTCATTTTGGTAAAAAGGCAAGTGATGTGAAAGAAAAGACCTGTTTCGAAATTGTTCGTTGGTAATTGGAAGGCCTGGAAATTCACTATAAATTGTGACACTATTATTGGGACAACCAACCACTAAATGAATTGGTATTTGGCGTCCCACACATAAACAACCTTGTTGGGGCATCACAAATAAAAGACCTTAGTTTCAATAAAACACTTTTGACACCAATTTTAAAAGGACTCAGAATGTTTTACCAGCACATATACAAAATCGTCCATATAATCGTCTATATAAACAGGCTTTAGACTACCAACATAATAGCCAAACAAAAATACATCACTACTGGCAATATTATGAAAAAATCTCAAAATTGGTTACAAACTGGTATTTTAGCTTTTAATTTTGAATTTTCTAGCTGCTTATCTTTTATAAATTCCAAATAATTTTGAATGCCAATGTATGTGTAACCCTTGTAACTTTCGTTTAACTTTGAAATTCTCAAAGCCGGTCCAAATTTTTTTTGTTGTTGTTGTGAACCCATAAAGCAAAAACGTTCCAAAATCTCACCTTTTAGTTTTAGGTGGCCCACTTGGCAAATTTTCACTCATAATCAAGAGAATAATTTGATGCACTTTCATTCATTTTCAGAATTAATTTTTTTATTAAAGGTAAGAGCACTAGCAGCCGACCACAGCAACTCTTCCTTTTGTTTTCTCGATAAGCGGTGAATATTAGATCGCGACTTTCTCCTCATTTTAAGTATAAGGTCAAGTAAAAAGTAATCCATTATTTGAACAATAGATGACTTAAGTGATCTGTATTTTGCGTTGTATAAGTCCGATTTAATTTTTTTGTTCTATAAAAGCTTCTTAAAAAAGTTTTGTGATCGATAAAATGTAAATGGAGTATATGGTCCTAATACTGTAACTGCCAACCATGCACAATTCTGGTTTCGACGATTTCGTTCTGGGAATTTTGATGTTAAAGATGAGGCACGCTGCGGCCAATCGTGAAAAAATGCCGACATAATAATGGAAATCGTTGAGTCTAACCGTCATTCAAGCAGTTAGGTAATTGCCTAGAAGCTCAACATCGTTCAAAAAATAGCTAGGACCATTAAACAAACGCGGAAAACTGAAAAAAGCTCGAGTATGGGTGCCACAAGAGCTATAAACAAAAAATCTTTTGGATTATATTTCGATCAGCGAATCCCTGCTGAATCGCACCAAAACCGAACCGTTTTTGAAGCGGAGTGTGACTGGTGATGAAAAGTGGGTCACTTATGACAACGTGAAGCGAAAACGGTCGTGGTCGAAGGATGCCGGACCAGGAGGTGGCTAAGCCACCTTATTTGTAAGAAACTGAGCCAGTCGGTTTTCACAATCATCTCTTGCAGCTCATGAAATTACCATCAAAATGGAAATCGATAGTATAAAAAAATTGTGCTTATTTGAAACAAATTTGGTTAAATCTAACCATAAAATAAAACTTTGAATTTTATGTACAAATAATGGATTACTTTTTTACTTGACCTTATATAAATTTCAAATTTTTTGTTTAAGTTTTATAAATATATATTTTTTTTAATTGTAAAGCATTTTTATTTATTTTTTTTTTGTTTAATTTCATTTTTCATTTAATTTATTTTTATAGGTTACCCTAATCAAAGACCCCAGGCAGAAGTGAAAGGAAGAGAGAAAAAAGAGAGCACACAAATCAATTGGCCGAGTTAATAAAACACAAAATTAAAATTTGTGAACAAAACATTACCTCTTGTTTTGAAATAGTTTTTTCTGGAATTAAACGAAAATATTATTTATAACGCATTAATTAAATTCGCACAATTTATAACAACACTATTCTTACTTCAAAATTTCAACGGCAACAATATTAATAATTATTCAGAACAAATGTGATTGTCTCCAAGAAAATCAAAACGCCGAGAAATGCAAAAGAAAGAATACCGTTTATTCGCTTACTGCTTGTGATTACAGTCGCGGTGGAAGGTATAGTGCAAGGAAACGTGAAATAATTAAAAACAAAATCACGCTTTAAAAATATATCATGTATTCGTATATATATATATGTAATTTTTAAAATTAAAAAAAAAAATTATAATTCG
Organism: Drosophila gunungcola; assembly: GCF_025200985.1. NCBI lineage: Eukaryota > Metazoa > Arthropoda > Insecta > Diptera > Drosophilidae > Drosophila > Drosophila gunungcola. Next base: position 70,406 of record NW_026453322.1, read on the forward strand.
AAAAAGTTTTTTTATACGTCTTAATTTTAGATAATTAATTTTAGGAATATTTGGAATTCGGTATATATCTTGTTTTATACTACCCTCTATAGCGTCTGCCTCGGACTTAAAAAAAATGTAATTATTATATAACTTAACAGAACGTAATAACTTAACAGAACGTTAAGTTCATATGAAGTTACATTTGTAATTCTGGGTAGTATTCAGTTTTTACATCTTCTCGCGTCGATGTCCTAAAAAAGCTTCGGGTAGTGTGACCAACTTGTTGCTTTGCTAGAAAAACCCTAAGTTACAACACGCCTCTCAAAGACACAATATGTAAATTAAATAACAAATGTGATGCCTAAAGATGAGATACAATTCATATGATTTAGTCTGCTAATTCCTTTAGTCATCACGTCCGCAGACATCTACTTGGATTGCATGAATTCCACATCAATGTCGCCACTTTTATGCATATCCTGTATTGTGCGTGGATGAAAACCGAATCCTTTGACCAATCTCTGTGTGCTTTGATTGTCGTTGTAGATTTTTACAAGATCGCAAGTCTCGCCGATTCCATTTATGAGTGCCTTCAAGTAGACTGCCTCCTTCTTGCTTTTGCACACTTCGCACTCCGCTGTCGTTGCGCTTTTTTTAAATTTTAAACAATGCACTTTTTTCAGATTTGGCCACTTTAACCAGGTCGTTTTTATATACGTGCCCCAATACTGCATTATCTTTTCAAAAATGCACCTCAAATCCCTTGACTCTTATTTTTGACACAGACAATAAGTTTTGTCGTAGATCGGGAACATATAGCACTTCTCTTAGCGTAGCGAGGCTCTTGATTATTTTCGTTTGTTTTGATTTTGATGCTAATGTGGCCTACTCCGTTCACTTTGGTGGTATTTGTGTTTGCCAAGTGCAGCTTTTTATCGACGCATCTAATATCGTTGAACAGTCTGGCGTTTGAGCTCATATGTGAGGTATATCCACTGTCGATACACCACATGCTGCCGGGGGCCTCTGTAAAGTTAGCGCCTCGGCGATGTTGCCATGTTACCTTTTTCGTTGTTATTCTCACTCATTGTACCATTACTTCTGTTTTTGCAGTTCCGCGCCAAGTGTCCAACTTTATTGAAGGCAAAATATTTTCTGCTTTCCTTTGGAGTCTGGTTCTTTGCATAGCAGTGCTTTTGTCGGTTTTCGTATGTGCAGTAACGGTTGAGTATTGAGTGCCAGAAAAACCCAAAGACACAACAAAGCATTTTTAAAACATTCAAACAGGTTAAAAAAAAAATTGGTTAAAAAAATAATTTTTGTTTTGTTTTTTTGAAAGCGGTCAGCCCGATAACGGCATCTTTACTAATGAAGAATTTGTTTGATTTTTTTTCGATCTCTACAAAGGCTGAAATCGTGTCAACCAGGACGCAGGGTTTTTTTTTGGAGACCCCACTCCACAGGCCTGTATTTCGGCCAATATTGGGTTTTTCTAATTTATAATTATACACTTGCAGAAGGTATTATTATTTCAGTCAGTTTGCAACGCGGTGAAGGTGACATCTCCGACCTTATAAAGTATATATATGCGTGATCAGCATCACTAAGTGAGTCGATCTAGTCAAGTCCGCCTGTCCGTCCGTCCGTCCTTTTCTACGCAAACTAGTCTCTCAGTCTTAAAGCTATCTACAAGAAACTTTCCCAAACGTGGTCTTTCTATTGCAGATAGTATATAAGTCGAAACGAGCCAGATCGACGAATATAGCATATAGCTCCCATAGGAACAATCGGAAAAATTAATGAAACAATTACAAATTTGCCGTTATTAATTTTTTTTTCTAGTTCTTTAAAATATAGTATTGGTTTAATATTTCAGAATTACGATTTAAATTCCATTAAGATCGGCAGACTATAGCATATAGCCCCCATTAAAAAAATTGGAATATAAAAAAAATTATATTTAAAAAAATGTACTTATATATTTTTTAACTTTTTGGAAAAACTCTTTCAGAATTACGCTTGTAATTTATTAAAATCGGAAAACGATTTTATGTAGCTGCCATGGGAACGTTCGAATAATGGAGCTAAAAATCGCATAAGCTTCAATGTATATATTGTATTGTTGAATTTTGATGCACTATAAACAGTAAACAAGTGGCCCAACAAAACAAAGCACGAGCTTGTTACGCGCGGAAATTTAGATATTTTAAAGAACAATTGTGTTTGACAATAGCTGCAAGGGTATTTAAACTTTGACTTGTCGAAGTTTGCTTCTTTTCTTGGTTCTTTATATACTTTCCCGATTGTTCTTATAGGAGCTGTAGCAAAAACGTTCCAAAATCTCACCTTTTAGTTTTAGGTGGCCCACTTGGCAAATTTTCACTCATAATCAAGAGAATAATTTGATGCACTTTCATTCATTTTCAGAATTAATTTTTTTATTTAAGGTAAGAGCACTAGCAGCCGACCACAGCAACTCTTCCTTTTGTTTTCTCGATAAGCGGTGAATATTAGATCGCGACTTTCTCCTCATTTTAAGTATAAGGTCAAGTAAAAAGTAATCCATTATTTGAACAATAGATGACTTAAGTGATCTGTATTTTGCGTTGTATAAGTCCGATTTAATTTTTTTGTTCTATAAAAGCTTCTTAAAAAAGTTTTGTGATCGATAAAATGTAAATGGAGTATATGGTCCTAATACTGTAACTGCCAACCATGCACAATTCTGGTTTCGACGATTTCGTTCTGGGAATTTTGATGTTAAAGATGAGGCACGCTGCGGCCAATCGTGAAAAAATGCCGACATAATAATGGAAATCGTTGAGTCTAACCGTCATTCAAGCAGTTAGGTAATTGCCTAGAAGCTCAACATCGTTCAAAAAATAGCTAGGACCATTAAACAAACGCGGAAAACTGAAAAAAGCTCGAGTATGGGTGCCACAAGAGCTATAAACAAAAAATCTTTTGGATTATATTTCGATCAGCGAATCCCTGCTGAATCGCACCAAAACCGAACCGTTTTTGAAGCGGAGTGTGACTGGTGATGAAAAGTGGGTCACTTATGACAACGTGAAGCGAAAACGGTCGTGGTCGAAGGATGCCGGACCAGGAGGTGGCTAAGCCACCTTATTTGTAAGAAACTGAGCCAGTCGGTTTTCACAATCATCTCTTGTAGCTCATGAAATTACCATCAAAATGGAAATCGATAGTATAAAAAAATGGTGCTTATTTGAAACAAATTTGGTTAAATCTAACCATAAAATAAAACTTTGAATTTTATGTACAAATAATGGATTACTTTTTTACTTGACCTTATATAAATTTCAAATTTTTTGTTTAAGTTTTATAAATATATATTTTTTTAATTGTAAAGCATTTTTATTTATTTTTTTTTTGTTTAATTTCATTTTTCAATTTATTTTTATAGGTTCACCCTAATCAAAGACCCCAGGCAGAAGTGAATGGAAGAGAGAAAAAAGAGAGCACACAAATCAATTGGCCGAGTTAATAAAACACAAAATTAAAATTTATGAACAAAACATTACCTCTTGTTTTGAAATAGTTTTTTCTGGAATTAAACGAAAATATTATTTATAACGCATTAATTAAATTCGCACAATTTATAACAACACTATTCTTACTTCAAAATTTCAACGGCAACAATATTAATAATTATTCAGAACAAATGTGATTGTCTCCAAGAAAATCAAAACGCCGAGAAATGCAAAAGAAAGAATACCGTTTATTCGCTTACTGCTTGTGATTACAGTCGCGGTGGAAGGTATAGTGCAGGGAAACGTGAAATAATTAAAAACAAAATCACGCTTTAAAAATATATCATGTATTCGTATATATATATATGTAATTTTAAAAAATTAAAAAAAAAAAATTATAATTCGAAAAAGTTTTTTTATACGTCTTAATTTTAGATAATTAATTTTAGGAATATTTGGAATTCGGTATATATCTTGTTTTATACTACCCTCTATAGCGTCTGCCTCGGACTTAAAAAAAATGTAATTATTATATAACTTAACAGAACGTAATAACTTAACAGAACGTTAAGTTCATATGAAGTTACATTTGTAATTCTGGGTAGTATTCAGTTTTTACATCTTCTCGCGTCGATGTCCTAAAAAAGCTTCGGGTAGTGTGACCAACTTGTTGCTTTGCTAGAAAAACCCTAAGTTACAACACGCCTCTCAAAGACACAATATGTAAATTAAATAACAAATGTGATGCCTAAAGATGAGATACAATTCATATGATTTAGTCTGCTAATTCCTTTAGTCATCACGTCCGCAGACATCTACTTGGATTGCATGAATTCCACATCAATGTCGCCACTTTTATGCATATCCTGTATTGTGCGTGGATGAAAACCGAATCCTTTGACCAATCTCTGTGTGCTTTGATTGTCGTTGTAGATTTTTACAAGATCGCAAGTCTCGCCGATTCCATTTATGAGTGCCTTCAAGTAGACTGCCTCCTTCTTGCTTTTGCACACTTCGCACTCCGCTGTCGTTGCGCTATTTTCAAATTTTAAACAATGCACTTTTTTCAGATTTGGCCACTTTAACCAGGTCGTTTTTATATACGTGCCCCAATACTGCATTATCTTTTCAAAAATGCACCTCAAATCCCTTGACTCTTATTTTTGACACAGACAATAAGTTTTGTCGTAGATCGGGAACATATAGCACTTCTCTTAGCGTAGCGAGGCTCTTGATTATTTTCGTTTGTTTTGATTTTGATGCTAATGTGGCCTACTCCGTTCACTTTGGTGGTATTTGTGTTTGCCAAGTGCAGCTTTTTATCGACGCATCTAATATCGTTGAACAGTCTGGCGTTTGAGCTCATATGTGAGGTATATCCACTGTCGATACACCACATGCTGCCGGGGGCCTCTGTAAAGTTAGCGCCTCGGCGATGTTGCCATGTTACCTTTTTCGTTGTTATTCTCACTCATTGTACCATTACTTCTGTTTTTGCAGTTCCGCGCCAAGTGTCCAACTTTATTGAAGGCAAAATATTTTCTGCTTTCCTTTGGAGTCTGGTTCTTTGCATAGCAGTGCTTTTGTCGGTTTTCGTATGTGCAGTAACGGTTGAGTATTGAGTGCCAGAAAACCCAAAGACACAACAAAGCATTTTTAAAACATTCAAACAGGTTAAAAAAAAAATTGGTTAAAAAAATAATTTTTGTTTTGTTTTTTTGAAAGCGGTCAGCCCGATAACGGCATCTTTACTAATGAAGAATTTGTTTGATTTTTTTTCGATCTCTACAAAGGCTGAAATCGTGTCAACCAGGACGCAGGGTTTTTTTTTGGAGACCCCACTCCACAGGCCTGTATTTCGGCCAATATTGGGTTTTTCTAATTTATAATTATACACTTGCAGAAGGTATTATTATTTCAGTCAGTTTGCAACGCTTTGAAGGTGACATCTCCGACCCTATAAAGTATATATATGCGTGATCAGCATCACTAAGTGAGTCGATCTAGTCAAGTCCGCCTGTCCGTCCGTCCGTCCTTTTCTACGCAAACTAGTCTCTCAGTCTTAAAGCTATCTACAAGAAACTTTCCCAAACGTGGTCTTTCTATTGCAGATAGTATATAAGTCGAAACGAGCCAGATCGACGAATATAGCATATAGCTCCCATAGGAACAATCGGAAAAATTAATGAAACAATTACAAATTTGCCGTTATTAATTTTTTTTTTCTAGTTCTTTAAAATATAGTATTGGTTTAATATTTCAGAATTACGATTTAAATTCCATTAAGATCGGCAGACTATAGCATATAGCCCCCATTAAAAAATTGGAATATAAAAAAAATTATATTTAAAAAATGTACTTATATATTTTTTAACTTTTTGGAAAAACTCTTTCAGAATTACGCTTGTAATTTATTAAAATCGGAAAACGATTTTATGTAGCTGCCATGGGAACGTTCGAATAATGGAGCTAAAAATCGCATAAGCTTCAATGTATATATTGTATTGTTGAATTTTGATGCACTATAAACAGTAAACAAGTGGCCCAACAAAACAAAGCACGAGCTTGTTACGCGCGGAAATTTAGATATTTTAAAGAACAATTGTGTTTGACAATAGCTGCAAGGGTATTTAAACTTTGACTTGTCGAAGTTTGCTTCTTTTCTTGGTTCTTTATATACTTTCCCGATTGTTAGGAGCTGTAGCAAAAACGTTCCAAAATCTCACCTTTTAGTTTTAGGTGGCCCACTTGGCAAATTTTCACTCATAATCAAGAGAATAATTTGATGCACTTTCATTCATTTTCAGAATTAATTTTTTTATTAAAGGTAAGAGCACTAGCAGCCGACCACAGCAACTCTTCCTTTTGTTTTCTCGATAAGCGGTGAATATTAGATCGCGACTTTCTCCTCATTTTAAGTATAAGGTCAAGTAAAAAGTAATCCATTATTTGAACAATAGATGACTTAAGTGATCTGTATTTTGCGTTGTATAAGTCCGATTTAATTTTTTTGTTCTATAAAAGCTTCTTAAAAAAGTTTTGTGATCGATAAAATGTAAATGGAGTATATGGTCCTAATACTGTAACTGCCAACCATGCACAATTCTGGTTTCGACGATTTCGTTCTGGGAATTTTGATGTTAAAGATGAGGCACGCTGCGGCCAATCGTGAAAAAATGCCGACATAATAATGGAAATCGTTGAGTCTAACCGTCATTCAAGCAGTTAGGCAATTGCCTAGAAGCTCAACATCGTTCAAAAAATAGCTAGGACCATTAAACAAACGCGGAAACTGAAAAAAGCTCGAGTATGGGTGCCACAAGAGCTATAAACAAAAAATCTTTTGGATTATATTTCGATCAGCGAATCCCTGCTGAATCGCACCAAAACCGAACCGTTTTTGAAGCGGAGTGTGACTGGTGATGAAAAGTGGGTCACTTATGACAACGTGAAGCGAAAACGGTCGTGGTCGAAGGATGCCGGACCAGGAGGTGGCTAAGCCACCTTATTTGTAAGAAACTGAGCCAGTCGGTTTTCACAATCATCTCTTGTAGCTCATGAAATTACCATCAAAATGGAAATCGATAGTATAAAAAATTGTGCTTATTTGAAACAAATTTGGTTAAATCTAACCATAAAATAAAACTTTGAATTTTATGTACAAATAATGGATTACTTTTTTACTTGACCTTATATAAATTTCAAATTTTTTGTTTAAGTTTTATAAATATATATTTTTTTTAATTGTAAAGCATTTTTATTTATTTTTTTTTGTTTAATTTCATTTTTCAATTTATTTTTATAGGTTCACCCTAATCAAAGACCCCAGGCAGAAGTGAAAGGAAGAGAGAAAAAAGAGAGCACACAAATCAATTGGCCGAGTTAATAAAACACAAAATTAAAATTTATGAACAAAACATTACCTCTTGTTTTGAAATAGTTTTTTCTGGAATTAAACGAAAATATTATTTATAACGCATTAATTAAATTCGCACAATTTATAACAACACTATTCTTACTTCAAAATTTCAACGGCAACAATATTAATAATTATTCAGAACAAATGTGATTGTCTCCAAGAAAATCAAAACGCCGAGAAATGCAAAAGAAAGAATACCGTTTATTCGCTTACTGCTTGTGATTACAGTCGCGGTGGAAGGTATAGTGCAGGGAAACGTGAAATAATTAAAAACAAAATCACGCTTTAAAAATATATCATGTATTCGTATATATATATATGTAATTTTAAAAAATTAAAAGAAAAAAAATATAATTCGAAAAAGTTTTTTTATACGTCTTAATTTTAGATAATTAATTTTAGGAATATTTGGAATTCGGTATATATCTTGTTTTATACTACCCTCTATACCGTCTGCCTCGGACTTAAAAAAAATGTAATTATTATATAACTTAACAGAACGTAATAACTTAACAGAACGTTAAGTTCATATGAAGTTACATTTGTAATTCTGGGTAGTATTCAGTTTTTACATCTTCTCGCGTCGATGTCCTAAAAAAGCTTCGGGTAGTGTGACCAACTTGTTGCTTTGCTAGAAAAACCCTAAGTTACAACACGCCTCTCAAAGACACAATATGTAAATTAAATAACAAATGTGATGCCTAAAGATGAGATACAATTCATATGATTTAGTCTGCTAATTCCTTTAGTCATCACGTCCGCAGACATCTACTTGGATTGCATGAATTCCACATCAATGTCGCCACTTTTATGCATATCCTGTATTGTGCGTGGATGAAAACCGAATCCTTTGACCAATCTCTGTGTGCTTTGATTGTCGTTGTAGATTTTTACAAGATCGCAAGTCTCGCCGATTCCATTTATGAGTGCCTTCAAGTAGACTGCCTCCTTCTTGCTTTTGCACACTTCGCACTCCGCTGTCGTTGCGCTATTTTCAAATTTTAAACAATGCACTTTTTCCAGATTTGGCCACTTTAACCAGGTCGTTTTTATATACGTGCCCCAATACTGCATTATCTTTTCAAAAATGCACCTCAAATCCCTTGACTCTTATTTTTGACACAGACAATAAGTTTTGTCGTAGATCGGGAACATATAGCACTTCTCTTAGCGTAGCGAGGCTCTTGATTATTTTCGTTTGTTTTGATTTTGATGCTAATGTGGCCTACTCCGTTCACTTTGGTGGTATTTGTGTTTGCCAAGTGCAGCTTTTTATCGACGCATCTAATATCGTTGAACAGTCTGGCGTTTGAGCTCATATGTGAGGTATATCCACTGTAAATACACCACATGCTGCCGGGGGCCTCTGTAAAGTTAGCGCCTCGGCGATGTTGCCATGTTACCTTTTTCGTTGTTATTCTCACTCATTGTACCATTACTTCTGTTTTTGCAGTTCCGCGCCAAGTGTCCAACTTTATTGAAGGCAAAATATTTTCTGCTTTCCTTTGGAGTCTGGTTCTTTGCATAGCAGTGCTTTTGTCGGTTTTCGTATGTGCAGTAACGGTTGAGTATTGAGTGCCAGAAAAACCCAAAGACACAACAAAGCATTTTTAAAACATTCAAACAGGTTAAAAAAAAAATTGGTTAAAAAAATAATTTTTGTTTTGTTTTTTTGAAAGCGGTCAGCCCGATAACGGCATCTTTACTAATGAAGAATTTGTTTGATTTTTTTTCGATCTCTACAAAGGCTGAAATCGTGTCAACCAGGACGCAGGGTTTTTTTTTTTGGAGACCCCACTCCACAGGCCTGTATTTCGGCCAATATTGGGTTTTTCTAATTTATAATTATACACTTGCAGAAGGTATTATTATTTCAGTCAGTTTGCAACGCGGTGAAGGTGACATCTCCGACCCTATAAAGTATATATGCGTGATCAGCATCACTAAGTGAGTCGATCTAGTCAAGTCCGTCTGTCCGTCCGTCCGTCCTTTTCTACGCAAACTAGTCTCTCAGTCTTAAAGCTATCTACAAGAAACTTTCCCAAACGTGGTCTTTCTATTGCAGATAGTATATAAGTCGAAACGAGCCAGATCGACGAATATAGCATATAGCTCCCATAGGAACAATCGGAAAAATTAATGAAAAAAATTACAAATTTGCCGTTATTAATTTTTTTTTCTAGTTCTTTAAAATATAGTATTGGTTTAATATTTCAGAATTACGATTTAAATTCCATTAAGATCGGCAGACTATAGCATATAGCCCCCATTAAAAAAATTGGAATATAAAAAAAATTATATTTAAAAAAATGTACTTATATATTTTTTAACTTTTTGGAAAAACTCTTTCAGAATTACGCTTGTAATTTATTAAAATCGGAAAACGATTTTATGTAGCTGCCATGGGAACGTTCGAATAATGGAGCTAAAAATCGCATAAGCTTCAATGTATATATTGTATTGTTGAATGTTGATGCACTATAAACAGTAAACAAGTGGCCCAACAAAACAAAGCACGAGCTTGTTACGCGCGGAAATTTAGATATTTTAAAGAACAATTGTGTTTGACAATAGCTGCAAGGGTATTTAAACTTTGACTTGTCGAAGTTTGCTTCTTTTCTTGGTTCTTTATATACTTTCCCGATTGTTCTTATAGGAGCTGTATGATATACTCGTCCGATCCGGCTTTAGCTACTACTAATAGCTTTAGGCTAGCTTGCGTGGGAACGATTGTCCTTCTGACTGAAATCATAATACCAATTGTAAAGTTATAAAAATTAACGAGAAAGTTGTCTGACACCCAAAAGAACATTCAATTTTTCTTAACTTCGTTGTTTTTAAGATATTTGCTCGCATCATGCACACTTTTTATACCCTTGCAGAGGGTATTATAATTTCAGTCAGAAGTTTGCAACGCAGTGAAGGAGACATCTCCGACCCTATAAAGTATATATATTCTTGATCAGCATCACTAGGCGAGTCGATCTAGCCATGTCCGTCTGTCCGTTCGTTTCTACGCAAACTAGTCTCTCAGTTTTAAAGCTATCTGCATGAAACTTTCCCAAAAGTTGTCTTCTATTGCAGGTAGTATATAAGTCGGAACGAGCCGGATGGGATGACTTAAGCATATAGCTCCCATAGGAACAATCGGAAAAATAAATTATAACTTTGCTGTTTTTAACTTTTTAGTTTTAGTTCTTCGACATATAGTAATGGTTAAATATTTCAGAATTACGGTTTAAATTTCATCAAAATCGGACGACTGTAGCATATAGCTCCCATAGGAACAATCATAAAAATAAATAAAAAAAAATGATAACTTTGGTGTTTTTAAATTTTTCTATAAGTTCTTCGACATATAGTAATGGTTAAATAATAATTGAGCTGCAAATCATCATTGCTTCAATGTTTTTAGACATATACGCAAGTAAATCATAATTTTAATGTTTTGAAAAATATTTAATTCTTGCAATAGCTGCAAGGGTATATAAAATTCGGCTTGCCGAAGTTTGCTTACTTTCTTGTTTCATATTAGTTTTCTAAGTACCTGATTACATATTCGATTTCTTAAATTAAAAATAGTTTTAAATTTAATTTTTAAAAATTAATTAAGGTTTTACAAATATTAAGTGAAAAATGTTCCTTCCTTTAAGATTAAATTTTTGCTCACCAAACAGATGGTGCGTACTTTTAGAAGGAAAATCTTGCAGAGCAGCGTTAACTGCTCCAAAAGTTGCAGTTTTTGTTGGTTAATAACTTCCGAAAACATTCATGCAGAAAAACTTGTTATATACCAAAAGTTTATGAAGCTTGAGTGCTATATACGTAAAAAGTAAAACATATTATTGACATATATTTTTTGTCATTTGCCTTACTAGTTTAGAACTTTTAGCATTGCAAAGTTCAGCTATTTTAAGCGATTGCCATCTGAAAAAGCTTGTTTTTGAAAAAAAAATCGTAAAATAAACTTTTTTTGTAACGACCTGCCCAACCCATGAAAAATTATTCCAGAATTCTAAAATATTTTGAGACAGACACCGAAAAAAGTTCATTTTGTGGTATACCAAAAAAATTATTTTTAGAAAAATAAGAAAGCAGCATCGGAACAAAGCAAATTTGGTGTCATTCGAAGCGTGTTTTTCATAAAATTTTAACTGCGCTAAAAAAGTGGAATATTTTATCAATAACTCAACTCATACTCAAGAACTTTGCTTAAAAAAATGTTTAGTATGTCGTTTTTCTACTATTTTTCTCTGGCAGCAAGTCGCTCAATGGTTTTGCTGCTAAAGCATAATCCTTTATCGGCGCATGTAAGACGTCAGACCCATGTAACGCTGCAAAGCTTTTATTTTCTCGTTAGTTGGTGCTATGGTTCCGTTCTCAATAGTGTAACCTAAAAAACTGATTTTGTTCTTCAAAATTTGCGCTTTTTCCCATTTGAGGCTTTTGAGGCTACTTTCAAAACTTTTTCCAACGCCTGCAGACCCTCGTTTTCGTCCGTACTTGGCACGATTATGTCGTCCATGTATACTACTATAGATTGACTTTGTATGAAATCCCTCAATGTAGCTGTTAGGTATCGGCAGAATACAGCAGGAGAGTTTGAGATACCAAACGGTACATGCGTGAATTCGTACTGCCCGTTATGCATCACGAACGCTGTAAACTTCCTGGATTGTTCGTCAATTGGTACATGAAAGAATCCGTTCATCATGTCGAGAGTAGTAAATATTTTTGATCCTTGCAACCAGTCGAGAACGTCGGCAATTAAACTCATCGGAAAATTGCCTTTCTTGATTTTTTCATTTAGTCGTCGGTAATCACAGCAAAATCTTCTGGATCCGTCCTTTTTTGCAACTAGTACAACTGGTGATGCATACGCTGAGGAGCTGGGCACAATAATTTCTTCTGCTAGCCATTCCTGCATTTGCTTCTCAATAAAGCAATTGTTCTCAATTGTTGTCGTCTTCCAAAACAATTTTCATGCTCACAGGTGAATGTGCTGTGCTTATACCCTATAACAACTCTACCTTTAGTTTTTGACTCTTATCCAGGTGAGACAAGTAAATTTTGTCTAAAACAGAAGTTTCCTTGACGATCTCAGTAACACACATACCCTTAAATGTAGATGCGAACTCTCTCTCTCTCTTTCGATATAAATTTGACTCCATTTGCGGTGAACATAAGGTCGACGGATTGCAGAACATCGTTTCCTACAATCGCAGCATACTCCAGTTCATGCTGTTTGGCCACATGTAAAGTCACCAAAAAGCATACATCGTCTGATTCGAGGTTGACGTCAAAAGATCCTATTGTTACCAACTCGCCCTTGCCAATACCTCTCAGGTGTTTAATTACAGGTTTAAGCTTCAGACCGTCAAAACTTCTAAAAATGTCCTCTCTCATCAAGCACAAATCGCATCCTGAGTCAATCATGGCTACAAATGTCGCGTCCTTTGCTTTCAGCATTTTGTAAGTTAAGCCCTTCACAGTTTTAACTTCTAGCACATTAGCCGGCTCATGTTAACGCAAGCTTTTGATTTCTTCTCTTGACATTGTTTCGAGATGTGTCCTTTCTTGTTGCAGTTGTAACAAACTACTTCACCCTTGCAGTCTTTTGCAATGTGGTCCACGGTGTTGCATTTTAAACATTTTCTTTGAAAACTACCCAGAGTGCTTACCTGCCGCTTCCTTGTTAACATTTTCTATTATATTTCCCTTACCCTTCACCTTCTCGTAAATATATATTTTGTCCTTCAGTTCCCTAATGGATTTTGCGAAATACAGCCCTGCCTTGTTTACTTTGCTATATGGTATACCATTTACGATGTATGAAACCAAACTTTCCTCATGGAGCTTAATCGGCTTACTTATCTCCTTACGACTGTAAAGATATTCAATGCATGTTTCTTTTGGCTGCTTCTGCCTCTGCCGCAATATCTTATGAATCTCCGCCGAACATCATTTTTTTTTCAAATTCTTCCTTCAATGCTTCCCTTAGCTTGTTCCAACCCCTAACTCCGCTTATGCTTCTAATGTAAAGCTTGGCTGATCCAATCAGAACCTATTTGGCATAAATAAACTTCTGCAAACTATCCCAGCCTACCGTAATAGTCTCATCATCGAATTCGGACAGCCAGTGATTGGAGCCCAAAAAAATCTTGAAAATCGCGTAAAGTAAATCTTGAGCTACTTGGTGGAATCGCTTCTTGGTAATTGGATGAACCACTGACGCTTACAGCATCCTCATCTGCATCGCCGCCTACATCCACCCCAAAATGATCAAGCAAGCGATCCTGCAAAGCACTCTTTCTCCCATTTGTTTTCAATCCCAACTCGGAACACTTTGCTCTAAGCAGGGGAACAGTCCTGTCTACGATCGTTCTGGCATCCATGATAATGCGTCTACGCCGTTTACAAATGGTTTTCCAAAATTCAATTTGACTCAGAAAATATTTAATTTACGTTAAACAAATTGAATCAAAAGATTTTCAAATAAGAATTTTATATTGAATCTTCCTGTCGCTCACCGCACCCAATTCGCGGTTGTTGTTGTTGTTTTTGCAAAATTCGTCGTCTCTTTTGCAACCTTTTACTGCTTTTATATTGCGCCACAGAAACTATTGTTGCCCCTGACTGCTAAAATTTGTCAGATCCTTCTATTGCACGTCGTCCTTCTCTTGCTCCTCTTCGTAATGCGAATCCTTCGCCGTCGTTGTTAGGATTACTTTTCTTCACCCTCCTAAAGGTAATCGCTTACTTCGTCGTCACCTGCGGTCGCCTCATCAAAAAGTTTTTGCGCTTGCTCTCAAGCTTTTAATTGCGTTTTATGAAAAGAATTTACCAACATGAATTTTATATCGCCAAAATTTGTGCAACAACTTAGATTTCATTCGGGTTTTCGCTATACTTTGTAGGGTATTACAAATTAAATATTATTTATTTATTTCGGGTAAAGTTTACAGGAGTTTATTTAGTTAAAACTGAACAAATTAAGTTTCACGACTTTCACACTCTATAAATAGCAAATAAAGTTTGGATTATATTTAAAAGATTAATTCCAGCAAAAATACATATTCCTATATCTTAATATTGTACATGCCAAAGCATTATACAAAATATAGAAATCTGTTATAATTACGAATTAATTTTAGTCTAGAAAACCACTGTTTTTTGTTGGCTTGTAAATATGTTTTCCCATTCGGGAAAACTTCAAACGCCACCTTGAGTTTGCTTCTTGTTCACGCATGTGGGTGTGTAGAAAAAATGCGAAAAGAATGCAAAACGAAAAGCACACACGCAATCTTCATTTTTCGATTGCTTGACTTGGCATTTACAATACATACATAAATTTGTCCGTATGTATGTAGGGTATTACAAATTACTTATTATTTATTTATTTCGGGTAAAGTTTACAAGAGTTTATTTAATTAAAGCTGAACAAATTAAGTTTCACGACTTTCGCACTCTATGGAGACCATGACCTTCGTTCGACAAATTTTCGCAACCGACTGACTTATGGCGCAATTCTTGGTATGGGCCTTTCAGGGCAGAGAGTGATGGCGATAGATCAACCGGATAAAAAGGGACGAAATGCGGCTTGCGAATCTGATGACATCAATTGCATTTATTGTGAAATTCAAAACAGTGTATCCCCATACCAACTACGAATAGAGGGCAACTGAATCTACTAAGTATCCCTATCCCAAATATATGTTCCTGTACACATGAATATAAAAACAAATGCATAAAATAAGAATGTATAAAAAATAAGAATTCTCTGTGCATTTTGCTTTTATTCTCTCTCCTCTTCGTCTGCCTTAACTAGTTCAAACGTTGATGTTGTTCAGCATACGTAGATATTGTTGCAGTTTAACAATAAAACGTTAGAAAGAACAACCACAAATTTTGTAAGCGCACGTAAATACATGTTTATTATGTGTATACACGTGTCAACTTTTAATATTTCCCAAATTCATAATAAGTATGTTTATGTTTTAAATAAATTGCTTAAATGTTTAAATAAAACATGAAATAACATTCGTTAAACTATGTTAATTAGATACTAATTTGCATAGTAAAAATATGAAACAAAATTCATCGTACTATACAAAACTGCAGATCTTTAAAAGAGTAAAAATAACAATGGAAAACATTGATTTTAATATGAGGAATATCTTTTTAAATATTACACTCTATGATTTAATAATGTTCATATTTGACTGAAGGTTTAAATATGTTTTCTATTGAAATCAATGATTCAAATACGAAAATATAAAGTTAAATCAGTTATAAAAGTGTTTGATTTCACTATGCGTTTTTTTACCAGTGTAGATAGGACCGTTGTGATCTCTTGACCTAGTGTCTGCTGCACCGTTGCAGCGTATTTAGCATAGCTCCAATCCGGTTGCTTTCATTAACGTTATTATTATTATTAGGCTTGTGTAAGCAAGTTCTGAGAGATTTATCATGAAGGGATTTCCTAGGTGCGTTAAACTTAACCTGCATAGGGCCGGACGAGAACAGAACAGGTGTTCCGCCGTTTACTCTTCCTCCTCGTCCCTGCAGCTTCTGCAGAAATCATTTTGGGGTGCGCCCAGTCTGCTAGCATGTGAACCCACTAAATGTTCTGTGAGTACCCGTATTATCATTCCGCACTTGGTACAGACCAAGTAAATTTATACTAGTCTCTCTCTTCAAACTTTCCTCGATTCTCATCAGTTATTCGAGACCCTTAAAAGGCTCAAAAGTCATCGATTTTTTGGGTGTGATGATCTCTCCAAAACTTTGGCCTTTATTGATGAGATATCGGATCAAAGAGCAACCATGTCCCCAGTGTTATCTATAATAGTTTATTCATTTTGTCTAAGATAGCTTTAATTATAAAAAAATTTTAAATACTTAACTGACTGCTGGGTGTCTGGAACATTTTTGACTACTTCGCAAAATTTGCAGAGTCCAGATTAAAAGTGTTGTGTAGTTGTTCGTCCTATTCTGATTTTAGTGAATTAATGGCTACTAAAAGTGCGCATCAGTATCAAATATATGAATGATTTTCCCTGAAACTTTTTCAATCGTAATAAACATTCTTTGAAGAAAATATGCCGACTTTGTATGAGGTTCTTTCTTTAATAAAGTAATAACTATTTGATTCTTGTGACGTTTTTAATTTGTTTGTTGTTTAGGCACAACGTTAAAAATACTTCGCTCTTCAATACAATTATACAATTTCTCAAGACTAAAACTCTCCCGAGGCTTGAGGCCGCTCACCTTCTCGCAGATCTCTGCCACAGAATCAAGCCCTTATTGAAGGTCCCTATCGAACGAATTGAATATTGGTCGGGTTTTGATGTTTTGCTTCATTGGATCCGATCTCGTCCATCGTCGCTGTCGACATTCGTGGTCAGGTGAAGCTAATCTACTGGACTATTGTTTTTGAAGGATGAAGAAGAGCCCTGCCCAAAAAATGCAAATTTCGATCTACCTGAGGAAATCCTTCCACAGGAGACAAGGAAGACTGCGGTTGGACTGACCGCTTTGTATTAAATTCGAACTTTATGGATGTCATCGAGGGATTTTAGTCACACCTCAAACTGCTTAGGGTGTTCGTTTTTGTGTTCAGCTTTATAAGAAAATGCAGAGACAAGAGTAAAGTTATAGAAAAGCCTCTGTCCCCGATCGAATATAATAAAGAATTTAAGAAAATTGTCGAGATAAAATTAAAAAACACGAGTATCAAGAAGAAATCTAATGTTTTCGTAAAGGCTTCAGAGTTGGCCAAAGTCTGCAGATATTGAACTCATTCGTTCGTGAAGATAGGGGAACTTGGTGTAACTTTTCGTTGTTGCGAGTTGGGGCTCGACTATTTAACGCTCCTATATTATGTCGACAAACGCTCCCAATTTGTGAACAGCTATGTCCGGCAACTGCACTACTCCAATTTTCATGTCGGGCACCCGCACTCGTGAGTATTTTTCGACAACAGTAAATAAATCTTTACTTAGTACAAATCGTTCCATCATGTATAAGCTGCTTTAAATGCAAGCCGCGACTGATGGCACAAATTAGGGGAAATCACCCGCAGACAAACTCCGTGCTCTTCCCCCATTTGCAATATGTGGCGTTGATTTTTTGGTTCGGTTTATTCGTGAAAGGCCTCCGTAAAAGTCCTACATTGCCCTATTTGTTTGTTTTGCGTCCAAGGCAGCTCATCTAGAAATTGTTTCAGATTTAACAACAGACTTCTTTTTATTGGCTTTTCAAAGGTATGTTGGACGCCGAGGATGTCCCCAAGTCGTCCATTGCGACAATGCGAGGAACTTTATCGGAGCGAGGGGCCTGGAATAGGCGACTATTCGCCTATTCCAGGCCCCTCGCAAGCGGATAGAAAAGTAGAATACGAATTTCCGTTCACACCGCCTCGGGCACCGCACATGGGAGGACATTGGGAAGCAGGTGTCGAAACTGCCAAGCCCCTACTCCTGCGAGCGGTGAGCAGTCCTGGTCGGCAAAGAGGCCGTAGATAACTCCAGGCCTCTCCAGGCTGCTAATACACGGTCAGCGATCAATAACTCCACATGCTGACAAGCGGGCCGCTAATGATGGCGGCTTGTCGCGTCAGCCGGGCAAATGTTTTGGTGACGATGGTCCCGTCAGTATGTTCTGGGCCTCCATTCGGGGCAAGTAGCACCAGGAGCAGCCCTAAATCGATGAAGGACAGCTAGTTGTGGTGGCGGAGGATAACCTGCCACCTCAACAGTGTCTCCTAGGGCGAATCGTCGCGACTCACGCAGGGGAGGTCGGCATGGTAGGCGCAGCGACGGAGGAGTTATTCGGCAGGTCAGTTCGGCGTTGAGTTCTTTGATTTTTATACCCTTGCAGAGGGTATTATAATTTCAATCAAAAATTTGCAACGCAGTGAAGGAGACATCATTGAACGGCACAGGATGGAACGGTATGAAAAATATCTAAGTGAGTAGAGTGTGATAATGGGTAGACGCGGAGGTGTGAACAATGAAATCAAGAAAGGGGTAGCGCACATAAAGTGGTTACTCTACAGCAGTTCAACACCTCCAGCGTGGGCTACAGCCCGAAAATTACAAACCGAACTCGATTTTCTAAAATTAAGTCTCCAAAAAAAAAAACCGAAAATCGCAACTCACTCACACAATACCATTTATAAATGAAAAAATATTAACGAAACCTCCATCCACAAGAGAAGTTCCCGAATACCGGAAAGAGTGCCCTGCTGACTGCCCTGGACCCTTAGGCAGCGTTCACTGTCAGTACACCTGCCACAGACCGGCGACGTCTAAATGATGACTGAAGAACTGGACCAGGATACAACACAGCAAGCGCGGGAGGCACACCGCCACCTATGCCATCGAGGGAGCATCAGCTGATGCGGAAGGGTCCCATAATTCCAGTAATTTTTAATAATACTAATTATTATAATAATTATTAATAAAAAAAAAATTTCGTGCGATTTTTGATAAAAATAAATGACAAAATAAAATTAAATATTTACTTAATCTTAAAAATGCCTAAAGAATGACCCCCCTAAAAACAATTGAAGAAGTTTATGACAGCGATGCCTATTTTGCAGAAAGAATTCAGCAATTAGTCTCAACGACTCCAATAGCCATATATGAATTAGAAATTAAATATTTGGAAACCATCAATTTAGAATCCTCACCTTTAATGCATTGCACTAAAACACAAAAAGCAATCGTATTGTCCACCATTCCCGGTGTTCAGGTGAAATCAGTTTTTAAAAAGTAATTTCTACAAATAATGGAATGGGAGGAATTACGTAAAAAATTAAGAGAAGAAAAAAAATATTTTTGATAGATCTTATAAGTCTTTGACGAAAAATAGGTCGATTCAGAAAAAAACCATTAAACAAACATGCAGAAATATTTGTAACTTGCTTCAATAAAGCTCGTTCACTAATATAGGACCAACGAGACAAGTTAGAAAAAGCACATTGGTCCCAAGTATATACATTTTTGATCAAATTACGATCAAGTTTGATAAGTATAAAAAAAATATAGTTTGGATATAACAGTTCCGGCTATCCTTAACACACCACTGACATTAGAACAAGAACCGAAATCAATAGAAGTGGAAGAAGTTGACCTAGAGGAACAAGAAGAGTTTGATTCCGATAACGCGGAAATAAAAAAAAAAAATTTTAACGGTCTAAAAATTTCTGCCATCCTAATTCAATCTGAGCTATCAGATCAAGTAATAAAAGTTCCTGATTCTGACAATAGAGTAGCAGAAAAAAAACCTTGCACGATGGCCAACGAAGCAGCCGCCCAAAGGACGTACATCAAAGATATTTCAGATGCAGTACCTAAATTCGATGGAAGAAAAATTAATCTCCAGCGATTCATAACTGCAATAAAATTAGTCAGCATGACAAAGGGACCATACGAACAAATTGCTATAGAAGAAATTAAATTCAAAAAATTTGGGTCAATGCTTTACAAGGTCCAAAATGAGCTGACAATTGATGCAATAATCACTAAACTCCAAAGCACAATTGTTGGCGAAACCTCAGAGGTACTAAAAGCTAAAATGCCAAATACCTACCAAAGAGGAAAAACAGCTACTCAATTCACAAACGAACTTGATAACCTTCGCAATATCAATGAAGGACTAAATGCAGAACCGGCTGACAAATTCAGCACAAAAGATGAAATATCTACTTTTATAAAGAGTTGCGAAAGCGGAAAAACCAAAACAATTTTGGAAGCGAACTCATTCAATAATATGAATGCCGCAAACAAATAACAAACAAACAAATAACCACAGTGTAATGTATACAAACAACCGAGGTAGTTCTAATAGAGGCAATGGTAGAGGAAACTACCGAGGTAATTTCATACGCGGTAGAAATAACTTCTACCAGGGAAATTATCGCGGTAGAGGCCAATATTACCAATATAATAATAATCGATAAAAATTATGTCCAAGGCCAATATCCAAACCAGAATTACTATAGAAACCAAAACAATATAATAACAGCGGAAACCAAAAAGGTTCTTGAAATAACTCAAATAGTAGAGGAAACTCAAATGCTCAAGTAAGTGCTATTGAAACAGAATAGGAAAACTAAAAAATTCCGTTAAGAAGAAAAGGCCACAAAAAGCTACTATATATAAAATAAATCTCAGTTTTAACATTTATATACAAATAAATAACTATCACACTAAAACCCCCTAAACTTTTTTAATAGACACAGGAGCTGATTTAAGTCTTCTAAAAATAAATTCTGACATAGACACAACAAAAATAATAACAATGTCTGGAATAGGAGAAGGTACTCTTAAATCAAAAGGCTTAACATTTATAGAAATACAAACAGGAAAATTAAATCCCTTTCAAATTCCAAATAGTTAATGACGACTTTCCAATACCCTGTGATGGTATAATAGGAATGGACTTATTAAAAACATTTAATTGCCAACATTGAGAAACTTTCACCCACCAGCACCAAGCATCCCTTGTGGAGGGCCCACCCAAATCTAAGTGCGCCGGTCGATACAGTAATTCCCATAAGAGACTCTTCAGGCAGCTGGGCCAGAAGCGACAAAGACAGACAGTCACCTTCGAAAGTTTTTCAGCCAAACCCTGCAAATAATTCATTCACACTACCGTCGCCGTCAATTCGAATTAGAACTGAGACGGCGCCAATTCTGTTTCAACCAAACGAAGTTGCAAAAGTCATCAGCGAGAAGTTAAAAACAAAAAAGGCCCCAGGCGGTGATCTAATAACTCCTAAGATGCTAATTGAACTCCCAAACTGTGCAGTTGAGGTAATTTGTAAACTCTTTAACGGGATTACACGACTTGGCTACTTCCTAAAAAAATGGAAAGAGTCGGTAATCATAAAGATCCCAAAGCCAGGAAAAGATCACACAATACCAGCTTCACACAGACCGTTAAGTTTACTCTCGTGTCTGTCAAAACTGCTCGAAAAATGCCTTTTGACGCGCATAATCCCATATCTGAAAGAGCACAGCGTTATTCCGGCACATCAATTTGGCTTTCGAGAAAGCCATGGAACAATAGAGCAAGTCAACAGATTAACAACAGAAATACGAACTGCATTCGAGTTTCGGGAATACTGCAGTGCGGTATTCCTTGACGTTGCGCAGGCTTTCGACCGAGTCTGGCTCGATGGCCTTATGCATAAATCAGAACGTTACTCACAGGATACTTGAATCGTACCTTTGCAACAGAGCCTTCATCGTGAGATGCAACAATACAACACTCGACGATTACACGATAGACGCTGGAGTTCTTCAAGGAAGCGCCATTGGTCCAACTCTATTTCTCCTTTACACCGCAGATATTCTCACGAGCTAGCCAACTGCTATTACTTTCGCAGACGAAACCGCGATCCTCAGTCGGTCCAAATGCCCAATTCAGGCAACAGCACTACTAGTTGATCATCTCGTGTTAGTGGAGAGGTAGTTATCAGACTGGCGTATAAAAATAAATGCGCAAAAGAGAAAATTCATCTAAAACTAAAATCCAATAGCCTTTATTGGCTCATAAACGCTCGCTCCCCCTTCTGCCTGGACTTCAAGGTCCTGCTCTACAATTTAACGCTTAAGCCAGTCTGGACTGACGGCTCCCAATTGTGGGGAAACGCGAGCAGCAGTAAAATAGACATTATCCAGCGAGCACAATCAAAAATTCTGAGAACTATCACTGGGACACCTTGGTATGCTCGGAACGACAACATCCACAGAGATCTTGGCATTCTACCCGAAAAGATAAAATATCAAAACAAAAAGCGTCTTACCACACCAAACTAACTTCTTATCCAAACCAGCTCGCCAGAGGCCTAGCCAGGGTTTCCAACCGGACCCGATTACAACGAAATGACCTTCCAGCTCAGCAAAAGTTATTAGAGCCCTTACATCTCGCGTCAGTCATCTTGACTGTCAGATATAGTTTTTAAGTTAAGATTTTATATACTTATTGTTAGTCTCAATTCAGAGAAGATTCATTAAAAAAAATGCATATGTAAACAAAAAAAAAAACTTGATTTCCAAACAGTTCATGACTGGTTAATAGCTAGACCCGAAAACTTCGATCAAGAGGTCAACATTCCAATTACACATTCAATAAACAATAATCTAATAATTCCTGCTCGATCTGAAGTCGTAAAACAAATTTATATAAACACAAAGAAATACTTATTACAATAAAAATATATAGCCGATGGTGTAATAATAGCAAGCACCATAGCTAATTCAAATAATACATTTCTCCGCATTTTAAATACGACGGATGCTAATAATAATAATAATAACTATCAAAAACCACAAAATACAGAAATCAGAAAAAACTAAGCCCTATCCAAATTAAAAAGAATTTCCCTGAAATGTTTAAAAGTATCCTTATTTAATTATGCACCGAATTTACTGATTTATTCGGACTAGAAAAAGAACCTAAATCCTCAAATAATTTTTAGGAACAAAAATTAAGATTGAAGGATTTTTTTCATGTCTGGATTTAATGTCCGGGTTCCATCAAATAAATTTAGAAAAAGGCTCCAGGGATATAAGTAAATTTTCAATGAACACCGATTCATTCCGTTTCAAACGATTACCCTATGGTATTAAGATAGCCCCTAATTCAATTCAAAGGATGATGACCCTTGCCTTTTCGGGATTAGAACCACCACAAGCTTTCCTTTACATGGATGACCTGGTAGTAATTGCTTGTTCTGAAAATCAAATGATAAAAAATTTAACTAACTTACTTAACCTATGCCGAAAACACAATCTCAAACTATTCCCAGAAAAATGTTCATTTTTTATGCACAATGCACAAATAAAGGAATTTTACCTCATGATACATAATATAACGTAATAATTAAATACAGATGCAGATGAATCAAGAAGGTTTGTAGCTTTTTGCAACTATTACAGACGTTTCATACCAAATTTTTCTCACTGCTAAACCAACTTAACGTACTTTCAAAAGAATGAATAAAATGAAAATTTTTTTTTTAATTGGACACCTGCATGTCAATAAGCCTTTGAATAACTCAAAAATGTATAACTCAACAAACCCTCTTACAATACCCAGATTTCAATAAAGAACTCAGTATAACAACAGCTGCCAGTAAGCAAGCTTGCGGAGCAATATTAACCCAGTCATATGATGGGGTAGACCTTCCACTAGCATACGCCCCTAGAACATTTACAAAAGGCGAAAGTAATAAGTCAACAACTGAACAAGAACTAGCAGCAATACATTGGGCTGTAAATCATTTCAGACCATATGTTTATGGTAAACCCTTCACTATTAAAACAGATCTTAAGCCTTTAACATATATATATTCAATGAAAAACCCAATTTCTAAATTAACAAGAATGAGACTAGATCTAGATAAATTTCAATTAACAACAGAGTAAAGGGAAAGAATAATTATGTGGCAGATGCCTTGTCATGGATAAGCATCGAAGAACTTAAAGATATTAATAGAAAAAATTTTAAAAGTCACTACAAGATTACAAAGTAGACAGAAAAATAAAAACTGCGCAGTTTCAAAATCAGATTCGGATTTGCAAAGCAACCGACAGCTTCTAAGCACAAAATATTTGACGTCATTCGCAATGAAGATGTTAAAGAAGTAGTGACCTTGCATTTAACAGCATCAAATTGTTAAAAAAGGAAAAAAGGAAAGGAAAGGAAAAAGAAAAAAAGTTGATGATCTATATACCAATAGAATAATCGATTTAGATCAATTTTTCCAAAAGCTTGATGAAACAGCCGGTATAAGATTAAGCAACTTAAGATGGCACGGAGCCAGCAAATCATTGAAATTATTTCAATAGATATATTTAAAAATATGGGCAACAAAATATTAATGAATTTAAGAGTAGCGCTACCTAAGCCGGTGACCACAATAAATAAAAAAAAAGAAAAAGAAGCTATACGTCTAGACTACACAATGATTTAATACAAGGTGGACATACAGGAATTACGAAAACGCAAGCAAAAATAAAACGACATTATTATTGGAAAAACATGACACGTGACGTTGCAACCCACGTGAAAAAATGTACTCAATGCCAACAGGCCAAAACAACGAAAGAAACAAAAACGCCTTTGACTATTAAAGAAACACCTCTTAAGGAATTTGATAGAGTGTTAGTGGATCGATCCATTACCTAAATTAGAACAAGAAAATTAGTACGCAGTAACCTTAATTTGTCACATAACAAAATACCTTGTTGCCATTCCAATACCGGATAAAAGTGCGAAAACTGTAGCAAAAGCTATATTTGGATCCTTTATTCTAAAGTACGGTTTAATGAATACATTTATTACGGACATGTGAACCGAGGGAGCATCAGCGTGCCAGAGACCGGCGAGGCCCAGCTGATGCGGAAGGATCCCGTAATTCCAGTAATTTTTAATAATATTTGTATAGAATATGCATTTGTAAAATTGAGCGGAACTCTCTCTGCCCAATTATTTTTATTATTAAAAAAAAATTTTCGTGCGATTTTTGATAAAAATAAATGAAAAAATAAAATTAAATATTTACTTAATCTTAAAAATGCCTAAAGAATGACCCCCCTAAATACAATTGAAGAAGTTTATGACAGCGATGCCTATTTTGCAGAAAGAATTCAGCAATTAGTCTCAACGACTCCAATAGCCATATATGAATTAGAAATTAAATATTTGGAAACCAACAATTTAGAATCCTCACCTTTAATGCATTGCACTAAAACACAAAAAGCAATCGTATTGTCCACCATTCCCGGTGTTCAGGTGAAATCAGTTTTTAAAAAGTAATTTCTACAAATAATGGAATGGGAATGGGTAAAAAATTAAGAGAAGAAAAAAATATTTTTGATATATCTTATAAGTCTTTGACGAAAAAAAGGTCGATTCAGAAAAAAACCATTAAACGAACATGCAGAAATATTTGTAACTTGCTTCAACAAAGCTCGTTCACTAATATAGGACCAACGAGACAAGTTAGAAAAAGCACATTGGTCCCAAGTATATACATTTTTGATCAAATTACGATCAAGTTTGATAAGTATAAAAAAAAATATAGTTTGGATATAACAGTTCCGGCTATCCTTAACACACCACTGACATTAGAACAAGAACCGAAATCAATAGAAGTGGAAGAAGTTGACCTAGAGGAACAAGAAGAGTTTTATTCCGATAACGCGGAAATAAAAGAAAAATATTTAAACGATCTAACAATTCCTGCCATCCTAATTGAATCTGAGCTATCAGATCAAGAAATAAAAGTTCCTGATTCTGACAATAGAGTAGCAGAAAATAAACCTTGCACAATGGCCGACGAAGCAGCCGCCCAAAGGACGTACATCAAAGATATTTCAAATGCAGTACCTGAATTCGATGGAAGAAAAATAAATCTCCAGCGATTCATAACTGCAATAAAATTAGTCAGCATGACAAAGGGACCATACGAACAAATTGCTATAGAAGAAATTAAATTCAAAAAATTTGGGTCAATGCTTTACAAGGTCCAAAATGAGCTGACAATTGATGCAATAATCACTAAACTCCAAAGCACAATTGTTGGCGAAACCTCAGAGGTACTAAAAGCTAAAATGCCAAATATCTACCAAAGAGGAAAAACAGCTACTCAATTCACAAACGAACTTGATAACCTTCGCAATAACAATGAAGGACTAAATGCAGAACCGGCTGACAAATTCAGCACAAAAGAAGAAATATCTACTTTTATAAAGAGTTGCGAAAGCGGAAAAACCAAAACAATTTTGGAAGCGAACTCATTCAATAATATGAATGCCGCAAACAAATAACAAACAAACAAATAACCACAGTGTAATGTATACAAACAACCGAGGTAGTTCTAATAGAGGCAATGGTAGAGGAAACTACCGAGGTAATTTCATACGCGGTAGAAATAACTTCTACCAGGGAAATTATCGCGGTAGAGGCCAATATTACCAATATAATAATAATCGATAAAAATTATGTCCAAGGCCAATATCCAAACCAGAATTACTATAGAAACCAAAACAATATAATAACAGCGGAAACCAAAAAGGTTCTTGAAATAACTCAAATAGTAGAGGAAACTCAAATGCTCAAGTAAGTGCTATTGAAACAGAATAGGAAAACTAAAAAATTCCGTTAAGAAGAAAAGGCCACAAAAAGCTACTATATATAAAATAAATCTCAGTTTTAACATTTATATACAAATAAATAACTATCACACTAAAACCCCCTAAACTTTTTTAATAGACACAGGAGCTGATTTAAGTCTTCTAAAAATAAATTCTGACATAGACACAACAAAAATAATAACAATGTCTGGAATAGGAGAAGGTACTCTTAAATCAAAAGGCTTAACATTTATAGAAATACAAACAGGAAAATTAAATCCCTTTCAAATTCCAAATAGTTAATGACGACTTTCCAATACCCTGTGATGGTATAATAGGAATGGACTTATTAAAAACATTTAATTGCCAACATTGAGAGACTTTCACCCACCAGCACCAAGCATCCCTTGTGGAGGGCCCACCCAAATCTAAGTGCGCCGGCCGATACAGTAATTCCCATAAGAGACTCTTCAGGCAGCTGGGCCAGAAGCGACAAAGACAGACAGACACCTTCGAAATGTTTTTCAGCCAAACCCTGCAAATAATTCATTCACACTACCGTCGCCGTCAATTCGAATTAGAACTGAGACGGCGCCAATTCTGTTTCAACCAAACGAAGTTGCAAAAGTCATCAGCGAGAAGTTAAAAACAAAAAAGGCCCCAGGCGGTGATCTTATAACTCCTAGGATGCTAATTGAACTCCCAAACTGTGCAGTTGAGGTAATTTGTAAACTCTTTAACGGGATTACACGACTTGGCTACTTCCTAAAAAAATGGAAAGAGTCGGTAATCATAAAGATCCCAAAGCCAGGAAAAGATCACACAATACCAGCTTCACACAGACCGTTAAGTTTACTCTCGTGTCTGTCAAAACTGCTCGAAAAATGCCTTTTGACGCGCATAATCTGAAAGAGCACAGCGTTATTCCGGCACATCAATTTGGCTTTCGAGAAAGCCATGGAACAATAGAGCAAGTCAACAGATTAACAACAGAAATACGAACTGCATTCGAGTTTCGGGAATACTGCAGTGCGGTATTCCTTGACGTTGCGCAGGCTTTCGACCGAGTCTGGCCCGATGGCCTTATGCATAAAATCAGAACGTTACTCACAGGATACTTGAATCGTACCTTTGCAACAGAGCCTTCATCACAATACAACATTCGACGATTACACGATAGACGCTGGAGTTCCTCAAGGTAGCGCCATTGGTCCAACTCTATTTCTCCTTTACACCGCAGATATTCCCACGAGCTAGCCAACTACTTTTACTTTCGCAGACGAAACCGCGATCCTCAGTCGGTCCAAATGCCCAATTCAGGCAACAGCACTACTAGTTGATCATCTCGTGTTAGTGGAGAGGTGGTTATCAGACTGGCGTATAAAAATAAATGCGCAAAAGAGAAAATTCATCTAAAACTAAAATCCAATAGCCTTTATTGGCTCATAAACGCTCGCTCCCCCCTCTGCCTGGACTTCAAGGTCCTGCTCTACAATTTAACGCTTAAGCCAGTCTGGACTGACGGCTCCCAATTGTGGGGAAACGCGAGCAGCAGTAACATAGACATTATCCAGCGAGCACAATCAAAAATTCTGAGAACTATCACTGGGACACCTTGGTATGTTCGGAACGACAACATCCACAGAGATCTTGGCATTCTACCCGAAAAGATAAAATATCAAAACAAAAAGCGTCTTACCACACCAAACTAACTTCTTATCCAAACCAGCTCGCCAGAGGCCTAGCCAGGGTTTCCAACCGGACCCGATTACAACGAAATGACCTTCCAGCTCAGCAAAAGTTATTAGAGCCCTTACATCTCGCGTCAGTCATCTTGACTGTCAGATATAGTTTTTAAGTTAAGATTTTATATACTTATTGTTAGTCTCAATTCAGAGAAGATTCATTAAAAAAAATGCATATGTAAACAAAAAAAAAAACTTGATTTCCAAACAGTTCATGACTGGTTAATAGCTAGACCCGAAAACTTCGATCAAGAGATCAACATTCCAATTACACATTCAATAAACAATAATCTAATAATTCCTGCTCGATCTGAAGTCGTAAAACAAATTTATATAAACACAAAGAAATACTTATTACAATAAAAACCAATATATAGCCGATGGTGTAATAATAGCAAGCACCATAGCTAATTCAAATAATACATTTCTTCGCATTTTAAATACGACGGATGCTAATAATAATAATAATAACTATCAAAAACCACAAAATACAGGAATCAGAAAAAATTAAGCCCATGTTTAAAAGTATCCTTATTAAATTATACACCGAATTTACTGATTTATTCGGACTAGAGAAAGAACCTTAATCCTCAAATAATTTTTAGGAACAAAAATTAAGATTGAAGGATTTTTTTCATGTCTGGATTTAATGTCCGGGTTCCATCAAATAAATTTAGAAAAAGGCTTCAGGGATATAAGTAAATTTTCAATGAACACCGATTCATACTGTTTCAAACGATTACCCTATGGTATTAAGATAGCCCCTAATTCAATTCAAAGGATGATGACCCTTGCCTTTTCGGAATTAGAACCACCACAAGCTTTCCATTACATGGATGACCTGGAAGTAATTGCTTGTTCTGAAAATCATATGATAAAAAATTTAACTAACGTACGGCATAGGTTACCGAAAACACAATCTCAAACTACTCCCAGAAAAATATTAATTTTTTATGCACTTTCAATTTTACCTCATGATACATATTATAACGTAATAATTAAATACCATGTCCCTTCTGATGCAGATGAATCAAGAAGGTTCGTAGCTTTTTTCAACTATTACAGACGTTTCATACCAAATTTTTCTCACTGCTAAAGACACTTAACGCACCTTCCAAAGAATGAATAAAATGAAAATTTTTTTTTTAATTGGACACCTGAATGTCAAAAAGACTTTGAATAACTCAAAAATGTATAATTCAACAAACCCTCTAACAATACCCAGATTTCATAAAGAACTCAGTATAACAACAGCTGCCAGTAAGCAAGCTTGCGGAGCAATATTAACCCAGTCATATGATGAGGTAGACCTTCCACTAGCATACGCCCTGGAACATTTACAAAAGGCGAAAGTAATAAGTCAACAACTGAACAAGAACTAGCAGCAATACATTGGGCTGTAAATCATTTCAGACCATATGTTTATGGTAAACCCTTCACTATTAAAACAGATCTTAAACCTTTAACATATATATATTCAATGAAAAACCCAATTTCTAAATTAACAAGAATGAGACTAGATCTAGATAAATTTCAATTTACAACAGAGTAAAGGGAAAGAATAATTATGTGGCAGATGCCTTGTCATGGATAAGCATCGAAGAACTTAAAGATATTAATAGAAAAAATTTTAAAAGTCACTACAAGATTACAAAGTAGACAGAAAAATAAAAACTGCGCAGTTTCAAAATCAGATTCGGATTTGCAAAGCAACCGACAGCTTCTAAGCACAAAATATTTGACGTCATTCGCAATGAAGATGTTAAAGAAGTAGTGACCTTGCATTTAACAGCATCAAATTGTTAAAAAAGGAAAAAAGGAAAGGAAAGGAAAAAGAAAAAAAGTTGATGATCTATATACCAATAGAATAATCGATTTAGATCAATTTTTCCAAAAGCTTGATGAAACAGCCGGTATAAGATTAAGCAACTTAAGATGGCACCGAGCCAGCAAATCATTGAAATTATTTCAATAGATATATTTAAAAATATGGGCAACAAAATATTAATGAATTTAAGAGTAGCGCTACCTAAGCCGGTGACCACAATAAATAAAAAAAAAGAAAAAGAAGCTATACGTCTAGACTACACAATGATTTAATACAAGGTGGACATACAGGAATTACGAAAACGCAAGCAAAAATAAAACGACATTATTATTGGAAAAACATGACACGTGACGTTGCAACCCACGTGAAAAAATGTACTCAATGCCAACAGGCCAAAACAACGAAAGAAACAAAAACGCCGTTGACTATTAAAGAAACACCTCTTAAGGAATTTGATAGAGTGTAAGTGGATCGATCAATTACCTAAATCAGAACAAGAAAATTAATACGCAGTCACCTTAATTTGTGACATAACAAAATACCTTGTTGCCATTCCAATACCGGATAAAAGTGCGAAAACTGTAGCAAAAGCTATATTTGGATCCTTTATTCTAAAGTACGGTTTAATGAATACATTTATTACGGACATGTGAACCGAATATAAGAATTCAGTTATCAATGATTTATGTAAATAATGTTTAATATATAAAACATAACTTCTACCGCACACCACCACCAGACTTTAGGTACAATCGAAAGAAGCTACAGAACATTTAACGAATACGTTAGATCATACATCTCCGACAAAACAGATTGAGATGTTTGGCTTATTTATTTTAGATATTGTTTTAACTCTACACAATCTATGGTACATGACTACTGTCCATATGCGCTTGTGTTTAGTAAAAAACCTAAATTAAACATTTCATTTTACACTAAACACCTCTATATAATATAGATGATTATGCCAAGGAATCAAAGTTCAGACTAGAGAATGCATATAAAAGAGCACGATCAATGATTGAACTAAATAAAAAACGGCAAAAACGAATATATGACAAGCATACTAAAGATTTTAAATTAGAAGTAGGAGATAAGGTTTTATTAAAAACAAAACAGGTCGTTAATTAGATAACCAGTATTTAGGACCCTATGTAGTAATTGAAATCAATCAAAAAGATAAAAACAAAAGACAATAAGAATAAACAGCATATAGTACATAAAGATAGGTTAAACCCGTTCAATTCTTAGAACATTTAATTCCCAAATTTTATTATATTTTATTAATCTTCATTAAACACTTTACTATTTTATTAAGTATAATTTTATTAAAGTTTTATTTTTTAGCAAAAACCGCAATACGTTATTAATTTTTACTTCATTAAAAGGTATAAATTTAAAAAAAAAATATATTATTTTATAAATTTTATTGATAAACATTTTATTATTCCTTTATATTTTATTACATATACATTATTTGCTTTTATTTCTACATTTCCAATGGTATGACCTTACCATAAAAAAGGTATAATATCAATAAACATAAAAAAATTTGAACAAGAATAATGTACAATTTTTAAGACATAATAATACAAAAATAAAAAAATAAAACATATATAATATATTATAATAATATAACTTTATATATTACGTTATTTTTCTAAAGGAGGGAGATGTTGTATGCATGCATACAGAGTACACACTGTACCATCGGCAACAATGTTAGCCAAATCAGCACTCTTCAAGTGCAAACTTAACTTATTTTATGTAACTTGGTGTTAAACCTTTTTATCTTATTTCACTAATACAATACACTTTATTTTTCACATTCGAATTTTTAACTTCCGATATGTGTCTTGATCCGAAATGGACTGCCGACTTAATTCTAAAATCTTATCCAACGAACCTCGTCCAGAAGCTTTTTTTTAAACTTCAAGAACTTCTCCTTTTGTTTAGAATATAAGCTTAAAGTGAAATCATGGCATCCTATTGTGAAATTCAAATATGCTGACCGATGCAATTTGTTTGTGCTTGGATCGCAATAGTTTGAACTTGGAACGCAATTGATTGGGTTTCGAGTGGAAGCTTATGTTTACTTTAAGTTTTGTTTGTTTATCTTGGCAGGGAAACCAAGAGCGGACTTTAAAGCCAAAGGCATGGGCAAATACAAAGGCAAATGCGGCCCGGTTTCGCTAGTTGGTAAACTCTCCCCTTCTAAAATGGATCGTCCCGATTCATTATGAATTTTTTTTAAGCGTTCTCTTAGTTTTGAAAAAACACATTGGTGTTGGTTAGTATC
The DNA here is from genome assembly GCF_025200985.1 of Drosophila gunungcola. Taxonomy (NCBI): domain Eukaryota; kingdom Metazoa; phylum Arthropoda; class Insecta; order Diptera; family Drosophilidae; genus Drosophila; species Drosophila gunungcola. The sequence continues at coordinate 102,827 of NW_026453322.1, forward strand.
TTTTTCTTTAAAAGTTACTTCTTAGTTTGTATTTTCTTATATTAAAATTTCTTCTTGGTTTGTATTTTCTTCTTTTTAAATTTGTTCTTGGTTTGTACTGATTTCTAGTTCTGGCCGTTGTTTTTTGTTTAAACAATTTCTGTATTTTATATAAAGTAATATTATTAAAAATATAATGATAAAAATTAATAATATAAAGGAAGCTGATATTTTGGTATTATTCATTTTTATAAATGGATTGATAATGTTTATGTTGTCATAGCACCGAATTATTTGAAGCAATATATTCGGAAATGTCATAATTTATGAATTTATGCTGAGCTATATAGTCCAATATTTTGTTTCCGCTGTTAATGTAGGTGTTGTTATTTATAATGATTGAGTCATTGAGCAAAATTAAATATGAACCAATTAATTGAGTGTTGTCTACTATATTTGTACCTGTTATTAAAATGGCACCATCCTGTAATATATATTTTTACAATAGTTGGTAAACATTTCTTTCTTAAAATTGGTCATTAGGTAATATTTGTTTTTGCAATTGGCAAATTCATTATTTATTAATAATTTACCATCGGATTATGCAATAGCTCTTGATTTGTAAATGTCACATTTACCGTTAATCATAGAACATTTTGAGTAAACTACAAGTAAATTATTATTAAATACAATTTTAAAAGTTGATATGTCCATTAGGTCAGATAATACTACAGATTGTTTGTCATGATTGTAAATATCTTTAATTTCATTCTCGGTTAAAATTTTTTGTATTATTAATTTTTGCTTTTGCTAAGATAATGGTATCTAATAAATTTTGTAAGTCAAATGTGAGTAACCGCAAACGGATTTTTCGTAAAATTGTTTCCTCGTTGAAAACTGCATTTGTTAAACTTTCAGTAAAATATTTACTTCATAAATAATTTTGAATTTATTGTGAAATGCTTGTTGTTGTTTTCAAGCTGTCTATTTTGTTCTGAACCGTTAGGAAATCATCATGATCAGGAGTACCTGCAATCCATTTCCATAAATTTCCTATTTCATTAATTCCTCTTTTTTGTTTTTTTGGCATTATTACTGATATAGTTAATTTGATGAGTTCCAAGTCCATTAAAATTTCCCATTCTATGTCTGTTTTTGATTTTTTGATCAAAGTTCTCGTTTCCGTGTTAATTATTTCTTTATAAAAACTTTAATTAGTTATGTGAAATAAATCTGCGTCTGAATCGTACGTTAATACGTCTTTATTGTCCTTAAATTATAAGTATTCGTGACTTGTATAGGTAATTATTTCAGAACTTGTTAAAAGTATTAGGTTTAGTATAAGTACTAAAAAAACATTTTTCTAAAAAAAATAATAAAAAATTGTTGTTTATATTAAAACTTAATATTATCTTTATGAATAATCCTATTTCTATTGTTGATTATTATTTTGTAAGACTTACAAAATAATAAAGATAATATTAAGTTTTAATATAAACAACAATTTTTAATTATTTTTTTCAGAAAAATGTTTTTTTTAGTACTTATACTAAACCTAATACTTTTAACAAGTTCTGAAATAATTACCTATACAAGTCACGAATACTTATAATTTAAGGACAATAAAGACGTATTAACGTACGATTCAGACGCAGATTTATTTCACATAACTAATTAAAGTTTTTATAAAGAAATAATTAACACGGAAACGAGAACTTTGATCAAAAAATCAAAAACAGACATAGAATGGGAAATTTTAATGGACTTGGAACTCATCAAATTAACTATATCAGTAATAATGCCAAAAAGACAAAAATATTACAAACTTAAGTCCAGATATAAAAAAACAAGTTGTAAAGGAGAAAAACCGTGAGAGAGAAATAGACGCACTTTTGTGAAGCTCCGCTTTAAACACCGAAAAACACCTTAAACTCGGCTTAAAAAATTAAAAACTGCTTACGGCAGCATCATTAATAAGAGTACAACACGTTAAAGTTCTTGTTGCCCGGAATAAATCGGTTTTAAGCAGTAAATCGCTTCTTAATAAATCCACAATTAAGTGCAACAACAATCCAATAAAGAAACAGTGCATAGCAAAACACAAGAGCACAGAGACAAAACACTCAGCACATCAAAACACTCAACACATCAAAACACTCAACCCTCTCGGCACCAACACAATAATGTCTTCAGCAGCAAAGCGACTTAGGAAGGAAACTCACTCCGATCTGAAGGGAGCCCGTGACTCCGATGCTCAACTGCTTCACACGATCGACCTCAGATTTTATGAGCTAAAGGAAAGTCTTGCAGGGGAGATCCGTGATGGCGAGGCACTTATAACCGGCACTCTGGAAGAAAAATTTAAGTTAATAGCAGCTGACTGCAAAAAACTCACACTGAGAGTCACTCAATTGGAGAGCGAGGTGAGAGAGATGGGGATGCTGAGGCAGCGGGTCCAGGAGCTGGAGGCGAAACTGTCTAAAAACTGCCAGGATCAGCGCGTTGACGAGTTGGAGGCAAAGTGGGTGGCCTCCTGCAACGCACAGGCGGCGTCTGAAGTCGCCTGTGACTTGCGTTGGCATGGGGTCCCACAAGTCCAGGGGGAAAATGTAAAAGCACTTTTTCACGCACTGTGCTTCTCTCTCAAACTGACCCCGCCCCCTAAAGTACGTACGATTTTTCGAACGCGACCGCGAAAATCGACCCGTTCAGTAGTGGATCCAATTATAATTATTAAAATGGAACACGTGCACGATAAGGCGACACTGCTGCGTGCGATCGGGGCATACCGAAAATAAAACAAAGCTAATCGGACTATAAATAATATAATATATATAAACGAAGTCAACCAGTAGTGCAATTGAATACTTATTTATAGAAATTAGATGCCAAAGATATGCTGATAAGGTACTAATTGGGTGTGTATACCGACCTAACTGCCGTATTGACTATGAACAATTTTTAAACATCATTCCTGACGTGTCAATTAATTATTCAGACGTCATTATAACAGGCGATTTTAATAGCGGTATTTTAAAAGATTCCCACCTTGCAGAGGACATGAAATCGATGGGGATGAAGTTGGTTAACTTTGTGTCCCCTACGCATTTTACCAAAACCCGCAACTCGCTTTTAGACTTATTTTTTGTGTCTAATACAGACAAAGTAGCTACATATGACCAACTTATTGTCCCATCGTTCTCAAAACATGACCTCATATACTTGACTTACGCACTTGACCTACAATACCTTGACCATCCAATAATTTTAAGGGACTTTAGAAATATCAACTATGACCTTTTGGACTCCACCTTTAACTTGTGCAATTGGAATGACATATATTCCCTTTCCGAAGTAGACGAACAAGTTAACCTTTTACAAAACAATATTTGTTATTTATATAACTGTGTCGTACCTGTTCGTAGCAAAGTTATTCGTTTTTCTGAAAAACCATGGTTCCAAAGAAACATCAAAGACGCAATATTACAGCGTGACGGGGCGTACAATAAGTGGAGAAGGTACAGGACACCTCAAGCTTACGCAGTGTTCAAGTCATTGAGAAAAAAAGTAACCAAACTTACTGACACCGCCAATTCAAATTTCTATTCCCATAAATTCAACAACGCATCTTTTACATTCAACAGAACTCTTACCTGGAATGATCATATTAAAAAGTCTGTAGGGAAAACATATGACATAATAAGGACATTATCCGTAACTAAAAATTGCCTGCCCACCCATATACGTTTACTAATAGCTAAAACCTGCATTGTTTCAGCGCTATTTTATGGAGTAGAAGTTTTTTCAAACTGTGACACTACCAGTAAGAACAAAATTAAAGTTCTATTTAATTGCATAGCCAGGTATATATTCAACCAACCACATACAGATCACGTATCCGAATTTTCGCTAAAACATTCGATATCTCGCTAAATGAATGGATAAAGATGCGGAACTTAAAAAGAACCTTTGTATCTTTTCGAAAAACTTCAATTTACATCCTCTAGAAGAGCAAACAATCTTACTTGTATAAGACCTAGATCATTGACATCCGAAAGACAATTTTTAATTAATGCTATTCGATCATGGAATCAGCTCCCAAACCATCTTAAAAATATTAGCAGTGCCACGCAATTCAAGATAAAATTATTCACACACCTTAATTACGTAAATTAAAGTAAAAATAGAAGGCGACATAGGTTAGTTTTAATGAAAATTAGTTTTAATTATAATGTAACAATTAAATATTTGCAAACTCGTAGTGACTAGCGCATTAACTTATAAGTTCCAAACTTTTAGCGTTAGGATGAAATTTTATAATAAATACAAAAATACAAAAAACAAACTTTTCCTTTACAACTTGTTTTTTATATCTGGACTTAAGTTTGTTTCGTTCCCCATGTTTCTTTTCATAAACAATTTGACCTACATGATAATCTTTTTCTTTTCTGTTCTCATTATGTGATTCTAACATTCTTGATTGTGTGTTTTTCAAAATAATGATTATATTATTGAGCGGCTATAATAACTATTTCGGAATAATTAGTTAAATTAAACTCATCTATTTCTGTTAATGTCGAGTGTGCCCTTTCAACTTGTTCGTTTGAAGTACTATGTCTTGGGTCTGCGTAAAGCAAAGTAATTCCACACCTTTGTGTAAATGATTTAAATTGGGCCGAGGTAAAACTAGGTTTGTTATCGGTCATATTTTCATTTGCTTGGGGAAATTGTTGAAGTAGTTCCATTACCTTAATTTCAATGTTTAACTTATTTTGAATTTCTTTTACAACAAGATATTTTGAATACGCGTCTATACAAGTAATAAATGTTACATTTTGCGCGTAATATATATCTATATGTAAATTTTCTCCTTCTTTAGTTGGAATAGAGGCTTCCCCGATTGGAATTTTTATTAGGTACCTGTTATATTTATTTTCATTACAAATCACACAATTTTTGATATATTCTTTCAATTTTTTAAATAAGTTTGGCCAATAATATTACCTACTCATTGTTTATAATTTTCTTCTAGACCCCTATGAGCTCGACTGTGTGTTTCTTCTATTATTATCGCTTTATCTTCATCGTTTTCTATGTCTTGAAGAAAGATTCTCGTAAAAAGAAATTTTTTAGTGAAATTATTTTTTAAGGGTAATTGAATGTGATATAAGTCCTCTAATGTACAATGAATTCCTACCGTAATGTTTGGTGGAATATACTCTTTGTGAGGAGTTGAATAACTCCCCACAAGTTAGAAAGCAAGCAGAGTAAGCGCATGCAAGCAGTGGCCTACCAGTTACCAGTTACGCGGCGAATTCGCCCGTAGTAACGGTAGTGCGGCGAGAGAGAGTGGTGCACTGAGCACCAGACAAGGACAAGGAGAGTCCGAGAGGAACAGCAATAGAAGAGAGCGGACGTGGGCAGAAGGAAGTAACGGGACGGCACCGGACTTTGGATCCTGATATTGGTGCCGTGCGCAGAGGGCGAAAGGTCGAACGGTAAAATCATGGACTTTGGACCAGGAGGCAAGGAGACGCCGATAACTAGCGGTAAACGGAGGCCTATATAAACCGGCCGAGCTCAGGAAGCTAGATCAGTCGATTTCAACCAAGTCAACAAGTAACAGGCATCATGTGAACCTGTAACCAGTGAAACAACGTGAAGGAGCAAGTAAAGCCGTGCTAAGATCGCTAAAGTCTCCGAATTGAGACACAGGTAGCTGAGGTCCTTACGGCATCACACGGCTAAGTCCAGGCGCTTTGTCACAACTTCTGTCGCGATTTGAGCTTGGCATTCCACCCGGCGTGTAAGGCAGAGGTGAACAAATAGAGTCCTTCGACGAAGAACCGGGGGCTCAGAAGGAAAGTTGTCTAGAACTAGCTGCCTGCCTACAAGGACTGCAATGGCGAACTCCGGCGTATGCCTGATCGTCCTGCAGGAACAATATAAGGTCCTGGCGCGACTAGCCCGGAAGGACGAGCGTTTGTTCAGCTGGTGTCTCGAAAGGCGTATGCGTTGAGAGCACAGCGGTCCACCGCTAGAGTCCCACAACGGCAGCTTACCGAGTCGCCAACAAGGAGCAGAGCCGGTCGAGATACCTGGAGGCAGAACAAGGACAACGAGGACCCCAGGACGACGAACAACGAGCGTCGTGCGAGCAGCGTATACTTCGAATTCTTAAGCCTGCGTCAGAGAGGGTAGGGTGGAAGCGTTCGTCTAGAGCCTGGCGTTTGACCCAGAGACTGCGTTGGCGGCTTCAGGCGTACGCCTGAACCGTTAGGTAGAAACTGAGCCGACGTCCGGTGCGACCGGCCGGGACAGAGCAAGGGACAGGAGGCTGCGGCTGCGAGAGGCGTAAGCCTTGAGAGCACAGTGCCTGTTCACCCTAGTCTGGGAACGGTGACGCATCCCTAATCCCTATAAACCCGCCGAGCCAAAGGCAGCAGAAGACACTACAAGCGAAACCGGCGAGGGAGACCCCACTTCGCAGCCAACACGATCCAGCGGGACGTTCAGCGTGGGAAGGAGACGACGGCAGAACATAGTTCTATATTATCAATACACCACCCAGGCTGAGGGTTAAGTCAGCGAATAAAAGATCACTGTGTACTCCCAATCTTTCTGTGCGTTTTCACTGAGCAACAGGGCGGTCACGTATATATAAATTTGGTGGGACGAACACTTACATCTTCTGAGCTAGCCGCACGATATTCGTAGCGAGCAGATAACCAAGAAAATCAGTTCGTTACATTTGGCGCCAAACGTGATTGTCCTGACAGTGAAAATACAGTATTAAACAGAAATGGGGAAAAATTGGATTTATCTCCTCAAGAACGAGGATTTCCCAAAGGTGGCAGCCAAGCTTGGCATCATCCTGGAGGGCAAGTCGGACGACATGCGAAAATCCCTTTCAGAGTATGTTACGAAGATACAAAACGACCCAGGAATGGCGGAAATTTGGGCTGAGCTGGAGGAATTGTACGACAAACCAGGCTCAAGCGGCAAGTTGCAAGTCCCAGACGCCGAACAGCTCATAGCTAGCCTGGGCGTGGAGAGCATGAAGGAGGCAGGAAGATCCAGGGGCCCAAGCCAAGAAAGAAGAACAGAACAGCAAAGGCCTATCGCACCAGACATGCAGACCATGATGAGACCACTCGGCTACTCCCCAAAGGAAACACTCGAGCTGATTAAGGAAAACTGCACGCCTCACCTGAGGATTTCCCTGAGGACGTATAAGATAGACGATCAGAGTCTCTAATGGTTCTGGCTGACGAGTATAAAGAACTCGAGAAAGAGCGAGAAGCATTTATTCAAGAAAACAAATTCTTGCGAAGCAAAGCAACAGCACCACAACAAGTCACGTGTAGAAGGTGCGAAGAAGAAGGCGGACATCAAGCACCCATCGACGGACCGAGCCAATGGACCCCAAACACCTACAACCACCAGAACACGTTATGGAGGCCACCTGCTACCAATCAGAGGCCACCCAGCGCAGCACCAAGAAACCACAAGTCACTGACACACATCGTGAACCCACACGAAGCATGTAGGCGGTGTGGCGGTCACGGGCACTGGGCCAAAGGATGCCAAAACCAGCGGCTATTGTTCTGCTGGAATTGCGGCAAGGGTGGTGTTAGAAGTGTAGAGTGCTGCCAGTGATCGGGAAATGGCCCGCGATCCCAGCCGCAGAGAGGCGAGCAGGGGTCAAGGTGTTGTCTCTCCAAACTAACTGGCGAATTAATCGAAGAAGAGCAGCAGTTATCCGCAGCGGTAAAGATTGGCGGAACCTTCCACAAAGTCACAATCGACACCGTAGCAACAGCGAGCTCTATAAGCGAAGAGCTGGCGGATATACTGGCTGCCTATGGAAAGATTACAAAGACGAGAAGGCAAGTTAGGTTGGCAGATGGCAGGTGCAGCGGGATAAACACACAGCTCGAGGTGGATATCGAATTCGGCAATAAGCGGTTGCCCATGAGCCTGCTGATCCTACCAGGAATGGTAGAATCGCTGGTGCTGGGATGGAATTTCCTCACAGGAGTCGGCGCCGAAATAAGGTGTGCCGGACATACAGTGGTGATCCCAGGAAGAAGAAGGCACAACGGGTGGTTAGGGGAAAAATTGTCCGTGGCAGTGGTACAAACCACCTCTGAGGAAGGCGATGTTGAAAACTTCCTAGAGCAGGAGCTCGCGGAATTTCGAACAATGAGTGGAACATCCAACATAGCCGAGCACCGAATCACCATGAAGGACGACAAACCAATCAAACAGAGATACTACCCGAAAAATCCAAAGGTCCAAGGGGAAATCAATGCGAAAGTCGACGAGTTGCTAGAGAATGGATGCATAGAACACTCGAGAAGTCCGTACAGCTCACCGATTGTTATGGGGAAAAAGAAGACAGGTCAATGGAGGCTTTGTGTCGATTTTAGACAGATCAATGCCAAATCGATCAAAGATGGCTACTGGCAAATCCCCCTAGAGGAAAATAGCAGGCCATTCACGGCGTTCATAGTGCCAGGAAAGGGGCTTTTCCAGTGGAAAGTAATGCCATTTGGCTTACACTCCGCCGCGGCGACTTTTCAGAGAGCACTAGACCAGGTTATTGGACCGGAAATGTCACCACACGCGTTTGCATACCAAGACGACATCATCGTGATCGGACGCACACTGGAAGAACACAGAAGGAACCTGAGAGAAGTTTTCCGACGTCTTAAACAGGCAAACCTCAGGATAAATCCCGAAAAATGTCACTTCTTCAAAAGCGAACTGCTTTACCTGGGACACCGCGTTACGAACCAAGGAATCGGCACTGATCCCGAAAAAGTAGCAGCCATAGCCGAGCTGGAACCACCCACAACCATCCGGGAATTGCGCCAATACTTGGGCGTAGCATCGTGGTACAGGCGATTCGTGCCCGACTTTGCGCGAATAGTGAAGCCACTAAATGACCTATTGCGGAAGGGCTCGAAATGAACATGGACTGCAGAGCACCAGCAAGCATTCGAGGAGGTGAAGGCAAGGCTAGTGGCCGATCCTGTGCTGGCGTGCCCAGATTTCGATAAACCATTCGTACTGCAGACGGACGCAAGCGATTTTGGTATAGGGGCAGTCCTGACGCAGGAAACTGAAAGCGGCGAACAAGTCATTTCATATTCAAGTTGGACCCTGATTGGCGCGGAAAGAACTATTCAACCAGCGAAAAGGAATGCCTGGCAATCGAGTGGGCAATCCGGAAGCTCAAACCATACTTGGAAGTATACCACTTCAAAGTGGTGACTGACCATATGGCGCTTAAATGGTTGAACAGCATCGAAAGTCCCTCAGGAAGAATAGCGAGGTGGGCCCTGGAGCTGCAGTAGTATGATTTTGAAATATCGTACAGGATAGGGGGCAGCTTAACGTGGTCGCTGATGCACTGTCAAGACAGCCTCTGCCAGAAGCTTTGAGGCTAGCCAAGGAAATTCCGGAGGACACGCAGGGAACATGCAGCTGGATCAAGGATGCAGCTGAGAAGATAAACACACACCCACAAAAGTTTCCGGACTACCTCACAGAGGGAGGCGCGATATACAGGCATATCCCGCACAGAGCAGGCAGCGAAGACTTGGCAACATGGAAGCTCTGTGTCTCACGGGGGCTGAGGGAAACAGTCCTGAAGGAGAATCACGACTCACCAGTCGCTGGACACGTGGGAAGCCGGAAAACAATTGCAAGGCTGGCAGTTCGATATTACTGGCCAGGAATGTATAGGGACGCCCGAGCACACATACGGAAATGCGAGACATGCCTCAAGTACAAACCTAACCAGATGCAGGCAGCTGGGAAAATGCTGACGCAAATACCCGAAGAACCATGGGCAACTGTATGTGAAGACTTTGTCGGCCCATTGCCCAGGTCGAAGCATGGCAACCAGATGCTGCTAGTGCACATAGAAAGGTTTTCAAAGTGGACAGAGTTGATGCCACTGCGAGCAGCAACGGCAGAAACACTTCAAAAGGCGTTCCGAGAAAGAGTCATCGCTAGGTTCGAAGTCCCGAAGGTGGTAATAACGGACAATGGAGTTCAGTTTGCCAGCCGCGCATTCAAAAAATTCCTCAGCGAAATGGGCATTAAGCAACAATTCACAGCACCATATACACCGCAGGAAAATCCAACGGAAAGAACAAACCGAACAGTTAAAACCATGATAGCGCAGTTTGCGGGACAGAACCAGAGGAATTGGGACGAGAAGTGGCCGGAGATTATGCTAGCGGTAAACTCAAGTACGTCGGAATCAACAGGCTACTCCCTGTGTTTCCTCACGCAGGCTCGAGAGCCTCGACTGCCCAGCGCTCTGTACGACAGGGAAACCATCGGCACAGAAGAGCAGACTGAAACACCTGAAGATAAGGCCAATAAGATGAAGGAGATCTTCGAAATTGTGCGCCGGAACATGGAGAAAGCTGCTCAGGACCAAGCCAGGCAGTAAAATCTACGAAGGAGGCAATAGAATCCAACAATAGGGGACACAGTCTGGGCGAAGGAGCACCATTTGTCAAAGGCAGCCGATGGTTTCGCGGCAAAGCTAGCGCCGAGATATGACGGACCGTACACGGTAATAGACTTCGTCTCACCAGTCATTTGTAGAATCCGCCACAAGGATACACAAAAAGAACGAACCGTCCACGTCAGTGAGCTTAAGCAACAAACACAAGAACTCGGTACAGACAAGCAAGAACAACACGAGCATGCAACGACAAAAAGTGCGGACTATAGCGTCGGGCATAAGCCAGAGTCTATATAGGTCGCAGGATAACACGAGCATTCAACGACAAAAAGTATGGACTATATCGTCGGGCACAAGTACCACAATCTGTATAGAACGCAGGAAACAAGGAGGTACACTGACCCAGACAACGAGGCAAACAGATTCTGCGTCGGGCATGAAGCCAGAGTCATCCGTTAATACGCCGCGAAGAATATGGTGATGCACAGGACAAGAAACCGAAAAAACCGCAGGCCAACAACAATCCGTAGCGTCGGCAGACTCTGTACGAATCGAGGAAGACCACGACCAGATCTTTGTTTCCCGTGGAAAGAGGGGAGATGGTACAGCTCGAGAGCTTTACCGTAGCATGTCAAGCCAGAAAAACACAAAAATAACGCGCACACACATAAACGGCCACAGTTAAATTAATAAGCATGCCAAGCCGGAAAACACGAAACACGCGCACACACATAGACGGCCACAATAAAAAAAAAAGAAGGAAAATACACACACATAGAATGCACTACAGCTGATCCGGCAATCTGAAATGAGGGATATACATGAAAACCGGGGTCGCAGGGAAACAAACCACTCGCCAACTAAACGCAGAACGACGCAAGAAAGTGGTGAACCTATCAGGGTTATTGACCCCGGCCCCAAGGGCAGGAAAGGTCAACTCTGCTGTCCTGGGCCAGGCTTTGAAGGAAAGAGACAATAAGTAAACAAGAAATAGAAAGCCACTATAAACAAGGGATGGGGGCACTTCGATTCATGGCGGCCGATCGGGTCTAGACGATAGTGTCGATCTGTGGGCACAAAATACTGGAAATATCGGCACAAGGAGTCACACTGTGGAACATCGATACATCAGGTGGCAACGCCACGTTGCGTCACGGAACCGATAACAACTGGAGACCGATCGATTTGACGGAGAGTGACCATACAACAGAGAGTCACACGGGAGATTCAAAATCTGGAAGGAGGATCGGCGCTGTGGAACTCAAGAAGGAGCTGTGAGCGTCGTGGCAACCGTCTGGAGGAGCGAGTCGACCAGTAGACTACAAGCAAACGAGGACAAGTGCGAGGAGAAGACACGTCGAGGGAAGGATGTCAGAATGTGGAGTATACCAAGGCAGAGAGAACAGCGAGTCTCTTTTTCATTCCCGAAGTAAGGGGAGAATGTGAGGAGTTGAATAACTCCCCACAAGTTAGAAAGCAAGCAGAGTAAGCGCATGCAAGCAGTGGCCTACCAGACTACAAGCAAACGAGGACAAGTGCGAGGAGAAGACACGTCGAGGGAAGGATGTCAGAATGTGGAGTATACCAAGGCAGAGAGAACAGAGAGTTTCTTTTTCATTCCCGAAGTAAGGGGAGAATGTGAGGAGTTGAATAACTCCCCACAAGTTAGAAAGCAAGCAGAGTAAGCGCATGCAAGCAGTGGCCTACCAGTTACCAGTTACGCGGCGAATTCGCCCGGAGTAACGGTAGTGCGGCGAGAGAAAGCAAGCAGAGTAAGCGCATGCAAGCAGTGGCCTACCAGTTACGCGGCGAATTCGCCCGGAGTAACGGTAGTGCGGCGAGAGAGAGTGGTGCACTGAGCACCAGACAAGGACAAGGAGAGTCCGAGAGGGACAGCAATAGAAGAGAGCGGCCCAGGGCCGTGGGCAGAAGGAAGTAACGGGACGGCACCGGACTTTGGATCCTGATATTGGTGCCGTGCGCAGAGGGCGAAAGGTCGAACGGTAAAATCATGGACTTTGAACCAGGGACAAGGAGACGCCGATAACTAGCGGTAAACGGAGGCTTATATAAACCGGCCGAGCGCAGGAAGCTAAATCAGTCGATTTCTACCAAGTCAACAAGTAACAGGCATCAAGTGAACCAGTAACCAGTGAAACAACGTGAAGGAGCAAGTAAAGCCGTGGGGAGTCATCAAGGAAACAAGATCGCTAAAGTCTCCGAATTGAGACACAGGTAGCTGAGGTCCTTACGGCATCACACGGCTAAGTCCAGGCGCTTTGTCACAACTTCTGTCGCGATTTGAGCTTGGCATCCCACCCGGCGTGTCCGGCAGAGTTGAACAAATAGAGTCCTTCGACGAAGAACCGGGGGCTCAGAAGGAAAGTTGTCTAGAACTAGCTGCCTGCCTACAAGGACTGCATTGGCGAACTCCGGCGTATGCCTGATCGTCCTGCAGGAACTGTACAAGGTCCTGGTGCGACTAGCCCGGAAGGACGAGCGTTTGTTCAGCTGGTGTCTCGAAAGGCATATGCGTTGAGAGCACAGCGGTCCACAGCTAGAGTCCCACAACGGCAGCTTACCGAGTCGCCAACAAGGAGCGGAGCCTGCCTACAAGGACTGCATTGGCGAACTCCGGCGTATGCCTGATCGTCCTGCAAGGTGCGACTAGCCCGGAAGGACGCACGTTTGTTCAGCTGGTGTCTCGAAAGGCGTATGCGTTGTGAGCACAGTGACGCATCCCTAATCCCTATAAACCCGCCGAGCCAAAGGCAGCAGAAGACACCACAAGTGAAACCGGCGAGGGAGACCCCACTTCGCAGCCAACACGATCCAGCGGGACGTTCAGCGTGGGAAGGAGACGACGGCAGAACATAGTTCTATATTATCAATACACCACCCAGGCTGAGGGTTAAGTCAGCGAATAAAAGATCACTGTGTACTCCCAATCTTTCTGTGCGTTTTCACTGAGCAACAGGGCGGTCACGTATATATAAAATTTGGTGGGACGAACACTTACATCTTCTGAGCTGGCCGCACGATATTCGTAGCGAGCAGATAACCAAGAAAATCAGTTCGTTACATCTTTTAATATAGTTATTCAATTTTCTGGTGTGTCATATTCAATTATGTGTCGTGTCCTGCCAAAAACTTCCGGTGACTCATGTATTGTAAACCTCCCCGTTGTTAATATCAGTTTTTGTTTAAACTGATTTAACGGTTTACGGGTCTCTTGTATTACATTTTCAAAACTATTGTCAGCAAAATGCTGTGTATTTTGATCTGAGTCTGACTGCTCTGTTTGTACTACATCACTGTTTGTAATGTTATTTATTTGTATTCGAGATAATGCATTGGCTACAACATTTGTTGTACCGGGCATACATATTATTTGATGCGTCTGTTGTCAAAGTAAATTTTCTACTAAATTCTGGTTGAACTAGTTCAACTTGTGCTATTAGATTCTCTTTAGTTCGTTAAAAGCTTGTATCGCTGAATCGTCCAACTGTATTAAAACTTTTGTAGATATTCTTTTAGAAATATTTCCATTTTCCCCTCCTAAATACTTTGTATAAGGTTCTGCAATTTTTGCATAATTACGGACAAATTTTCGTAACGGATACCTTGATATTTTGCAAATTTTTTCAGGATCTGTTTTGATTATATTAAAAGAAACAATGTAGCCAAGAAAGGAGGTTTCTAATTTAAAGAATTTAGATTTTTCGAGAAAAATTTTCATATTTGCTCTTTGTAAAATGCCTATTATTTGAGTTAAATCTGAGAAATGTTGCTCGATTGTGTTTGAAATAATGATAATATCGTCCATGTAGACGTGGCATGCTTTTCCTACATGTTCTCTGAGAATATCATCCATTGCTCTTTGGAAAATTCTTGTCCCCACTGATAATTATTATTCTGACTCTGATTCCATTGAATTTTTGTAACTTGATGCGGAGATCTTTGATTGTATCTCAAATAATTTGAATTATTATAATTAGTGGTCTTTTGATTAAAAGAATTATTATTTTGTTCAGGGCCATTACTATAATTTGAGTTATAATTTCTATAACTCATTCCAACGAAATTGTGAGCGAATTTTGCTCTCATATTATTTTTTTCCATCTCCTGTACAAACAGATTCGATGATATTGGGCCGTTAAGGCCAGTTACGAAAACTCTTAGTGTACTCTGTCTATGTCTATCATTCATTTCTGAAGTGATTGGCTTATTACTACCATATGTCATTATAGTTTTGTTAGTCAGTAATGTTAGTTTCCTGTACACTTGGTTATAGTATTCCATTACACTTAGTTTTCCTTGTGTAAGAATATTTAATTCTAATCTGGCTAAAATAGCATCAAAATATAGGACTGCTTCGTGAATGGTTAGAGCATCATTTGCTATTTCGGTTATCTTGTTCTTTAATATTGATAGTGCTGCGAAATATCGCTTACTTTTTTGAATATACTGACTTATAGCGTTTTCAGCTGCTTCCCTCCAACTCACATATATTTTAAGTATCCCCTTAAATTCTGAAACTGATTTAATGATTTCATAGGATTCTTCAAATTTTATCAAATTGTCAAATTCTTCAATTTTATAATCTTCTACTTTGTTGGCATTCGTTTGGAGTTCTATTTTTAGTGTTTCTAATTCATTTTTTAAAGAATTTACCTCTGTTTAAACAATTTGTTTTATTAATTGTTTGGTCAAAAAAGCTTGCTTTTCTAATACTTGATTCGCCAGTTTACTTGCGCTCGGTCATTTCTAATTTATAAAATAGATTTAACAAATCTTCTAGATCTTCCAGGATACATTATATAATTTATCTTTCAAATTAAGTTTTTACTTAAATTAATTTTTAATTTTTAAGCTTTTAGCTTTTTTTTTTTTTTTGTTATTTTGGTTATAGTCGTGTTGAATTTAGGCGAGGGAATGCCCTTCAGCCCTTCCTTTCTTCCTTCATTGTTTAAATGAAATATTTCCGTTTTTATTCTCCTTGAATTTCCCAGTTGGTATGTTTATATTTTTATTTAACTTTCTTTTTTAATTGTGCTTTTGTTTATTATGCTTTAATTATTATTTTTGGCTTATTACTCTTTATTTATTTGTTTTTTTTTGTGTGTTCTTGTACTGTGAATTAATTTATTCGGTCCACCTTTATTATATATTACCAGCTATTTAAATGGATTATTGCATAATTACAATGTTGGGTGTCGCCGATTTGTTGTAAATGTTTTAATTTTTCCACTAAAAATGGTTGGGTTTTTTTGTGGCGCAACTTCCGTTTTTAAATTAATTTGTTATAATTAATATTTTTTAAAAACCTTTTTAAGCACCGCCCCACGTTGGGCGCCAATTAAGTTAGTCACTAGTAATTTTGTTAAAAAAATTATATTTTATTTTATGTAACTTGGTGTTAAACCATTTTATCTTATTTCACTAATACAATACACTTTATTTTTCACATTCGAATTTTTAACTTCCGATCTGTTTCTTAAAATGGACTGCCGACTTAATTCTAAAATCTTATCCATAGAACATCGGCCAGAAGCTTTTCTTTAAGCTTTAAGAACATTTCCTTTTGCTTAGAATATAAGCTTAGTGTGAAATCATGGCATCCTATTGTGAAATTTAAATATGCAGACCGATGCAATTTGTTTTGGCTTGCAATAGCTTGAACTTGGAACGTTATTAAGTTACTTTAAGTTTGGTTTGCTTATCTTGGCAGGGAAACCAGGAGCGGACTCTAAAGCCAACGGCATGGGCATACACAAAGGCAAGTGCAAAGGCATAGGCATAGGCAAAGATCGCTAAAATTGAATTTTGAAAATTGTTTATTAATTCCATAAGGAGCCCGGTTTTACGGGTTGGTTAACTTGCACATAACATTTCTTATCTCTCTTTGTGAACGCCGCTCTCGGAGATAAACATATGGCATACAAAACTTCATAGGCTGCACCAATTCAGCAATCTTTTTTCTCGAATATTTTTTTTTATAACTATGTAACATATGCCACTCAATCGGTACCCCAAGCGTGTATCCTCAGTGCCACCGCACCCATTGTTTATGCAAACAATATTTTCCCAATTTTTGGAAATAAGGAAATAAGCAAAAACAAGAAAGGAAGCAAACTTCGCCAAGCAGAAGTTTGTATACCCTTGAAGCTATTTCAAAAATTAAATGTTCTTGAAGACATTAAAATTATCATATACTTGCGTATATGTATAAAAACATTGAAGTTATTATGATTTGCAGCTTAATTATTCGATAGTTCCTATGGCAGCTATATGATATTGTTTGCCGATTTTAACAAAATTAAAAGCGTCATTCTGAACTGTCAAATTATCAATAAGTCAAAAAGAATTTAAAAAAAATTTAAAAGTAAAAAAGTTACATTTAAAAAAAATTTGTTTATATATTTTTATTGTTTCTATGGGAGCTATATGATATAGTTGTCTGATTTTGATGAAATTTAAACCGTTGTCTGAAATATTTAACGATTACTATATGTCGAAGAACTAAAAAAAATTTAGAAATAGCAAAGTTATAATTTTTTTTTATTTTGTTTTCCGATTGTTCCTATGGGAGCTATATGCTATAGTAGTCCGATCCGGCTCGTTCCGACTTTTATACTACCTGCAATAGAAAGGAAACTTTTGGGAAAGTTTCATGCAGATAGCTTTAAAACTGAGAGACTAGTTTGCGTAGAAACGGACGGACAGACTGACAGACGGACATGGCTAGATCGACTCTCCTAGTGATGCTGATTAAGAATATATATACTTTATAGGGCCGGAAATGTCTCCTTCACTGCGTTGCAAAATTCTGACTGAAAATATAATACCCTCTGCAAGGGTATAACAACTGAAAATTTCAAATCGTTTCCTTGCTTAACGTCATCCTTCTATGTGACATTCGCCTATTGCGTTGTTATAGCACCGGTACCGAGTTTTAAGAGAGTGCACTTGTAGTGGTCAACAAATTTTGATTAGTATTTTAATATTCATATTTAGTAAATTGGTAATTCGTAAATTAATCTGAAAAAATACTTAAATTTTTAATGTGGTTGTGGGAAAAATTCTAATAGCGTATCCGACACTATGCCGCTATGCTGGCAATTATAAGTTAACACCCAAAATAATACAATTTCCCAGACAGAAGAAAAGTGTAAGCATCGATTGCACAACAAACAGCAAAGCAATGCCCTCAGTAATACAATTTCCCAAACCGAAGAAGAGAACATTTATTGCACAACTAACAGCAAAGCAATGCCCTCAATAAAGCTCAAACGAATTTAGCCACGTGCGCTGAGCCTGCACCTTTTGGTCAGCGATCGTGGAAATGCAGAACAGCCAATTTCCAAAGTGGATCGAACTCAACTAACTGCATACAATAAAAACAATAATTAAAATACACTAGCCAATTACAATTAAGTTTGGTCAATGAACGTCAGCAGAATCACCAACAGCGGCAGAGACGGCGGCAGCGATGGATCGACGCGTAGCTATAAAAAACAATTGTTTGAATCACTTCTTAATCCAACTCAATAAAGAAAAGTTTGATTTTTTATATCAAAATCATAATCAATCTTTTAACTGGCGCCGGAACAGGGACCTGATTAAAAAACGCGAAAGGATAAAAAGTTCCGCGTCTCGCGAAGTTCAGAAAGTAAAAAATTCTGACGTTTCGTTTTGAACCTCCGCCTAATCAGTGAGAAGTGAAAAACCAAAAGAAGTTAAAAAACGCCGCAAATTGTCACTCCTGAAAAAAAACAGGACTTGTACCCGGTGGAATAATCAGGCCAAATTTTATCGCCGTGATCCATTTAGTATCCGTTTGAATTAAGGTACAGATAAGGCCCCTTAGTAAACTCACACTCAGGAGAGATCGTTGCAGTGTGGGATAAAACGGAATCTGCCGAACCTGTCATCACGAGAGCACGCCGAGATATGTTACTACTGTAAGAATAGTTTTAAGCAATGTATTAAAAAAAAAATAAAAAATAATTTAATCGAAAAATATTCAAAGAACAAAAAAATTTTACCCAAATATAAAGACTTAAAATATAGGTAAAACAAAAATCCCCACACAATAATTACAAAAATACACCCTTTAATAAAAAAATCGCACACCCTAATTCTTAGAAGACAACTTCCGAATTCTAAATATCTTAAATTAAAAAATTAAATTAAACTTTTCGCTGCTCATATATCCATACCCAAAATGACCGAACAATATTTGGCAGACAGACTCGCTAATCTTACCGGACCCTCATCAGCCAGTACCACACAAATAAACACGCGATTCATGACCCAGAGGGACATTGAGGAAAAAATAAAAGCAGTCTTAGAGACAAATCTCAGTAGCCTAGTAAAGGAAATTCTTAATCCAAATAAAGAATTTTCCAAATATACATTTCAAACAATTAAAAGAAATATAACGCACAATCTTAGTGAGTTAGATAAATTACCAGACATTTTTTGGACACTTGGAGACTTTTCAGGAAACAAAAGTGAATGTTCGTCATGGAGGAAAAGTGTCGAGAGGGTGTTAAAAATCTATGAAAACAGAATTGGTTCACCAAAATATTATGGAATTCTTTTAGCAATCCGTAGCAAAATTACTGGTCCAGCGGACGCAGTACTAGAATCATAAAATACCCCCTTAAATTGGACAGCTATTTCAAAATGCCTAACAGCACATTTTGCCGAGAAGCGCGACTTAAAGACCTTAGAATATCAACTCTATGCTCAGGCAGTTTATCAACAACTATCACTAATTCTGAACCAAATTGACAACTTAGATGCCTCACAAGAAACTAAACAATCCTTGACAGTCATGTACCGGGAAAAAGCCTTAGACACTTTTGTCAGAGGCCTTAATGGAAACCTGGCACAATTGCTAGACATTAAAGAACCACATGACTTAGGACACGCTCTACACGCTCTAAATGCTAGGAATAACCAGACACCAAAAACTCAGTATTTAGGGAGGGCACCCATGCTACCACCCAAACCCCAACAACCATATAGGTTGGTAACCGTCCAACAATATTTCTATCCGCATCTCTACCATAACCCAAGCCAATCTGGAAAACCCCCAGTTACGCAAATTAACCAATCCAAATCTTATAGCCAACCTTACACAAACAAATCCGGTGCAGTAGCACCCTGTAGCACACCAAAACCTCCGCCACGACTACAACCGAAACCGGTACCTATGGAACTAGATCAGTCAGTTCGATCGCGTCATATAAATATTATGAAAAGATCAGCAAATAATGATTATGCAGGGAAAAGACCTCTCAGCACCGCTAATGTCCCAAATAATAACAAGATGCCAAGACAATTCCATAGTCATCCAGAGGCAGAAAGTACCGCGAAGAAAAATTCAGATGAAGCTTCATCAAGTTCAGAACAAGAATATTATCAGTTGGTAGAAGAAAATAACGTTTACGAACTTCAGGAGGAATGGCAAAGCGATACCGAACACCAATATGTCAGAACTCTATTTTTTAGAATAAATCGTTCCTCACTACCTTACTTTAAAGTAACCACGGTGTTAAGGATAGTAAATAAATACAACCTTTTTGTTTGAGTTCTGTATTGAAACTGTTTTATTTTATTTAAAACTTCTTGACAAGAAACTTATGTGAAAATCTTATTCTAATCTTAGCTATGGTCTACGCAGAGACCTAATCTTTTAGTCTGGGCGGGGGAGTTATTTATTTTGCCCCCCGCACAAGAACTCTCGGTGAAGGCACATCTGAGAGCGATAATATTAGATAGCTCAAGTGGCCTGCTGTTACAGATTACAGGTGTATTTGAAAAACTGAACCCTTGTCGGGTCCCAGATCGTAAATTATGGCTCTTGATCGAATTACACAGTTCTACATGACATGTGCAGAGCTCATTAAATCTTTGACACAATATTTATCAGTGTTCGTCTGAACATTCTGGCAAGGGCCGGCAAACTGTGGTGTATGTGTTGTAATTACATAATTGATTCAATTGCAATATAACATTAGTGGACTGTATTTATTCGATTTTATTTTGCATTATAAATTTAACACCTTGCACGGCTTGAAATGACTTATGTTTTAGGATTACAAAAATTGAATCTTTAATTTATTTATTTTTAATCAAAACATTCTTTAACATAATTAATTTATAACATAATTTGATTAAATATTAATTATACCGTTTGGTATGGCAATGGCTTGTAATTGCCTTCGTACATTTATTTTTCTTATAAAATATACAGTTAATACAAGTATTATAATAATTGCCAAAATTAAAGAAGCATGTCCAGTTACATGATGGAAGTCTAATTCTTTTAATTCTAACTTGTTAATCGATTGATTTCATCAGTATGATTTATTAAGGGCAAATCGAGCTGGTTCCAAACTATCTTCGGTACATCATTAACCTCTCCAATATAAGACACAGAAAATGTTCCCTGATCTTCTAGCTGAATACTGTGTTGGGCAACTAATATTTTGTCATCAGTTCGAGCAGTACAATCTGACCTTAGCGTTAATATTCCTTGCTCAGGTAAATCCACTATTTTTATTTTCGAGTTGCTGCACTGAATTCTAGCCTTAGAATGGTTCTGAACCTTAAAAAGCCAACTGCTCTTCCTTTCTAACTCGACCCAATATGATTTAATCTCAATCACTGATTTATATTTGCAATCTGATTGCTTATTTGGTTTGAGAGGCTTAAGCTCACAACTATTATCGTTAGCACTACTCCAAGGCCAACTTCCTTCACAAACCCTTTTATTAGATTGCCATCTTTGACACTTATTAATGGTTGGTTCTGTCATGAGGTGATAAGCATCTATTTCAAAATTGTAAACTAAGTACTGAGAATCGACATGTATTGTAATCATACGTTCATCTAGCCTAACTGGTACTGGGATAATTTTATAAAGCACCGAAGCATGTCTTCCAAACAAAGGTATTTTTGCATTGATAACTAACTTTTTATCTACAAATAACCCCCTAGCCGTGAGTAAAGTATAAACCTCTTTTAATTCTGTACCTGTTCTTTTTCCTGGCAGAATTAAATTCTCTGACAAACTGTCTTTTATTTGGGAAATCTCACTTTTCAACTGACTAGGTTTCAATATATTGGTATTAAGTCGACCATGATTGATGTCAATTAACAGGCTTATGACTCCGGATTGAATCTTTTCGCATTCATCTATAATGTTACTTAATTGTTTTGTTATCATGAAGAAGTTGATGGACTCCTTGTACACATAATAAGATTCCTGCAATACCGCCGTCATGTTCTCAATTCTTTTATTCATTCCTTTAAAGTTTAAATTAACTTCTTCAGTAGATCTTTTCAAAATATTAGTCGTAGAATCAACTAAGGAAGTTTGTTTCCTACTTAACTCATTAAGATTATGTTGATTGCTTAATAAGTTTTTCATATTGTCCTCCATTTGTATCCTGTCGTCTTCATCCATTATCCCAAATAAAATGTGATAAAGCGATCCCATAAATCCAAACGGAGCTCGTTTATTTCTTGATTTCCCCTGAGCCATAAAAAGTTTATTATTTTCTTCTAAGTCTGAGATCTGCCTTTCTGTGTTATTGAGAACTAAAACACACTGATCCTCAAAACTAAGAAGCCTTTCGCAAATTACTCTCATTTTTGGGATTAAATCTTTACCTTTTTTAATCATCTCGAAATAAGCGTCCATATTATAAAATATAATTAAATTCCAAGAGGAGGCTACAATCTCTACGTCACCCATTGGATCTAGATATATAGCCGAAGTTTTGTTTATTTTCTCAATTGCATATTTTGGCTGATCAACTTTAGCTGAAGCGTAAAAGAATTGACACAATATACATAATAACAAAGCCATTATAAAAGAAAGTTTCGATATTGTCGATGTTCCTCTTGTTCGTCTTTCAGGTTTTGTTTCTTCAGGGTCAGATTCAACTTTGTCCACAGACTTAATTCCTTCTAAAGGACAAATTTTAGTGATTGGTCTAGTTACAAATCCATCTTTTTATTTCTACCACTCTGACCTTTTCATCTTTGCCCTTGTGGATCCTTTCTACTTTGCCTATTGGCCATCTGGCTGGATGAGTATTCTCATCTTTTAATAACACAATTTGTCCCTCTTCTATATTAGGACTGTCTCTCTTCCACTTGTGCCTCTGTTGCAGAGTGTGTAAATACTCCTCTTTCCACTTAACCCAGAAATCTCTTTTAATTTTCTGGATTAGTTTCCACCTGTCTAAATTCCCAATTCTCTCATTTTCAATTGGTTCAACTATTTCTAGCGGTGGTCTACCAATCAAGAAATGTCCTGGTGTTAGGACTTCATCTTGATCAATTTCATTTTCATGGGTATACAATGGTCTTGAATTTAAGCATGCTTCTATCTGACATAAAAGTGTTGACATTTCTTCGTATGTCAGACTATTTTCCCCGATTACCCGTTTCAGATGGTATTTCATGGATTTAACTCCAGCTTCCCAAATACCTCCGAAGTGAGGGGATAAAATGCCAATCAATTCTATCTTTTTCGAGCTGCGCGGCAATCATTGTATTTTCTTTGATTGCTTTAACTAAATCTTGATCTAATTTTCTTGAGGCTCCTACGAAATTAGTTCCGTTATCAGAATAAATATTAGCACATTTACCTCTTCTAGCAATAAATCTTCTTAGTGCTGCTAGAAATGCTTCCGAGGTTAAATCACTTACCATTTCTAGATGTATGGCTTTGGTGGCCATAAAAACAAATACGGCAATGTATCCCTTATACGTCTATAGTCCACGATTCTTGGAACATTTAACGAAATAAGGACCTGCGTAATCTATTCCAGTATTAAAAAATGGGTACGACATCGTAACTTTGTATCTAGGCAGGTTGCCCATTATTTGTTGAGCTGTATTTTGTTTGTATCTCGCACATTCTTTTAAATACTTTTTTAATGAATTTTTTAACCCAAAAATCCAATACTTTCTTTGGATATAATTTCGCATTAGGTTTATTCCTCCATGCAAAGTTTCATTATGAGCATTTTTTATCAACAAGTTAGTTAAATGGCATTTGTCCAAGATTATTGGGTGTTTAACTTTAAATTCTGCACCGGAGTTTTCTAGTCTTCCTCCCACTCGCAGAATACCATCATTATCTAAAAACGGATTTAACGACAATATCCTATTATTAGTCTTAATTTCCTTGTTTGTTTTTAAGCACTTTATTTCTTGGCTGAATTGATATTCTTGTTGCTTTTTTATAACAATCTTTTCAGCTAGTTTTAACTCTTTTACAGATAGGAAGGCAGGATAGGATTCGTTTTTTATCTTGATTTGAATGAATCTATTTATGTATACTATTACTCGTATAATCTTTTCAATACTGGAAAACCTCTCCAGTAAATTATAAATAGGATTATCGGTTTTATTGTTTAAAATTGAATTTATCAAGACAATTTCTCCTGTGGATTCCTGGTGAGGCCATTGCTCCTGTGGCTCAGATAACCACTTCGGACCTTTCCACCAAAGATCACAGTTAACTAATTGGCTAGAACTAATTCCCCTTGATGCTAAATCTGCAGGATTTTCTTCAGACTTCACATGATTCCATTTGGTATTCTTTAGTTTACGAATGTCATCTGTTCTTCGTCTAATAAACTTGACTTTGCTATCTCCATTGTTTATCCATGCTAAAGTGATAGTGGAATCACTCCAAGCGTAGATTTCCACTGTATTATCAATGGATTCATTAATTCTTTTGATCAATCCACTAAGTAAATGAGCTGCACATAACTCTAGTTTGGGAATAGTTTTTCTATTTTTAATTGGATTGACCTTACTTTTGCTGGCTATTATATTCACAAAATTTCCTACCTTAGCATATACTACGGCTGCATATGCCTTTTCGGAAGCGTCCGCAAATCCATGAAGCTGTATCCCCAAACAATTCTTGGAACTAATCCATCTTGGGATTCGAATCTTTTCTAAAGATAACAAACTTTCTTTATAATTTTCCCAATAATCTTTGTCTTCCTTGGATAACTCCTGATCCCACTCACTTTTATTTATCCATAATTTTTTAATAAAAAGCTTTCCTAAAACAGTGACAGGAGCCAGCCATCCTAGGGGATCATAAATTTTTGATAATGTCGATAACACTACCCTTTTGTTAGTCTTTTTGGATTCCCCGCAATTTACTTTAAATTTAAATAAATCTTTTTGGGGTTCCCATTGAAGCCCAAGAGTTTTAACGCTTTCATTTTCCGTAATAGCAAGCACTTTGTTATCTCCTGTGTTCTCAACAGTTTGAGTTACTTTAAAATTGTTGGAAACCCATTTCCTTAAATTAAACCCTACCTTTTGTAGTTCCTTGGAGATTAGTTTAATTAAATTGTTGGCATCTTCCACAGAATCAGCCCCAGTCATTAGGTCACCCATATAGAAATCATTCCTAATTATTTCACTCAAATATTTATTTTTACATTTATCAGCAATATCACCAGAACTCTGGTAGCTAAATATTGTGCGGATGCAGTACCATATGTGACTGTTGTCAATTTATAATTTTTTATTTTTTCATCTGGAGAGTTTCTCCATAAAATGTACTGGTATTGCTGATCCTCATCATCAATTTTTATTTGACGATACATTTTTTCAACATCCGCGGATACCACATATTCCCATTTTCTCCATTTAACGATAATGTCAAAAATATCCTTTTGAACTCGTGGACCAACCCACATTATATCGTTCAAACTTTTGTTATTAGTAGTTTTTGCTGAAGCGTCAAAAACTACTCTTAATTTGGTCGTCAAGCTCGAATCTCTGATCACGGCTTGGTGCGGTAAGAAATACTTACCTTCATTCTGCACTTCGACCATATGTCCTAAATTCATATATTCATTAATAAAATTAGTGTAGTCTGCCCTTAGTTTCTCGTTTCTTTTTAATTTTTTCTCCAGGTTCATGAAACGAGCCATCGCTTGTTTCTTTGAATCCCCTAAGGTGACATCATCTTTAAATGGAATTGACACAATGTATCGCCCATCTGAATCTATCTTTGTAGTTTTTATGAAATTATTTTCACATATTTCAGATTCGATATCATTTTTATCTTCATCCTCTACTTCCCAATACCGATCCATATCTTTTAATTCTATGGTGGTTGCTACAATTGTCTTCTGTCCCTTTGATTTTTTACATCCAGAGATAATCCACCCGAAATCGGTTTTTTGGCCGAGGAGGCCATTTATTTTGACCACTCCACTCTGTAGAATGTCAGTATATAGATCTGCTCTAATAATTAGATCTACACGCCCCGGCTTATTAAAGTCGGGGTCGGCCAAATTATATTTTTCCCATTTTGTTTTGTCAACATTAACTTTGTGGGCTGGGAGAGCCCTCATAAGTTTTGGGAGTACTAATGCTTCAACTTTTAAAATTTTTTGGGAAGCATTACATTTAATTGAAAGATGAATTTTGTGCTTCGAGATGCACTTTCCTGTGGAGGATACTCCACTGATCTCTGTTTGAGATCGAATTTTTTGTAATTTTAGAATCTGCACAGATTCTTCAGAAATTATGGTTCTTTGAGAACCACTGTCAATCAAAGCTCTGAAATTTTCAAACCCTCCATTCGAGGATTTTATTTGAACGCGTGCTGTAGCAAGCAACGCCTGTTCGGATGTCCTGCAAGTGTTAACCTTTTCTAATTTTTGGTTAACGTTATAATTTATATGTAGCATGCTGTGGTGATTTTTCTTGCAAATAGAACATGAAATGTCGCTTTGACATTTTTTATTAAATGAGTGTTTCAGACATTTGAAACACAAATGAGCATTTTTTACTTTTTCCATCCTTTCTGATGGATTTAAAGCCTTAAATTTCTGACACTGGAATATAAAATGTCCCGAAATTTTACATATGGGACAATTATTAGTAGCTAATTCTCTTATATTGCTACTATATATTTTTTTACAGGCTTTTCATCCTGAACTGAGCTTATCGAACTTAGCCGTTGCTCTAAAAATTCAATGACGTCCGATAACGCTTGAATCTCTTTAGTTTTTTTAACATGGCTCTCATATAGTTGAAGAGCTTCTTTGTTAAACTTCCTAATTATTATGTGTGCAAACATAATATCCACTTCATCAGAAAGTTGTGCCTTCAATTTTATCATATGTATTGACTCGTTAATCGTGTCAATAAATATTTTTAGTTGCCTAACTGAATCAACATTTACGATTTGAAGATCCAGAAGGCGGTTTAATTGATCGGAAAAAATTTTCCTTTTATTTTCGTACCGCTTGGTTAATAACTCCCAAGCGGCCTCATAATTCTCCCCAGATCCCAACAATAAGTGAGAAACCACATTTCTGGCTTCTCCCTTAAATGAGATCTTAAGGTAACTGAACTTAAAAGAAGGACTTAGATCCTCTCTTAAATGAATGAGTTCATTAAACAACTCATAAAACAGGTCCCAGTCTTTGGAATCTCCATAGAACGTGGGTACCTGAATTTTAGGTAACGTTGGCAAATCATCAATTTTATGATTTCCAACGTTAACCTTTCCGGGCACAATTTGTTCGATTTTTTTTTTCATTGTGTTGGTTATTGACGAGATGTCGAACTCTAACTCGTTCAACTCCTCGTCATAACCCCTATCAGTGACATCTACTTGGTCGACTTGTTTAAGACCTACTATTTTTGTCCAATAAAATTCTAATTTCTGGACTCTAATCTCAAAAGTTGAAACATTGTCTAGCTTAATATCTTCAAAAGTTTCTTTTAAGTATTCCCGTACCTGTACTATTGCCCTATCTAATTTATTGACAACTTTAGAACTACTGGCCTCTAAGTCAACTTCGTCAGCTTTGTTTAAAACCCTATTTATCCTATCTTTTATGTTTGAGAGATCTATCATCATTTTCTCATAATGATTCTTCTTGAAGTAGTCATGATCGACTACTCCAATTTGAACCAAAACCGAATGATTTTGAACACATTCGGACCTTAATTCCTCATACTGTTTCAAATATTCAAATGATAGACTAGGTAGCTCTTTAAGGGTATGAATTAGTTTTGTAATTTCTACTTGCCTTTTTATTAAGGCAATAGTTTCAGCGGACAACATGGTTTTGACTTTAGTTTTGGATATGTATATATATAAAAATAAATTGCTGTTCGTTAAAACTCGAGAGCGTCTAAATGGATTTATCTTTTCTTAATATTAAAATGTTCGTAACTTATAAAAATAAATTTTAAGATTAACTTAGCTGGTGTCTTTGTTGTCGTCACTGCCGTTGTCGCCGTTGTAGTTGTTTGTTGTTGCTGATGCGCTTGTTGTTGTGGTTGTTGTTGCTGATGGTCGTTGTTGCTGCTGCTGCCGTTGTCCTTGTTTCTGTTGCCGCTCCTGTTGTTGATCCTGCAGGCCTTCCTTCATTTGTCGTCCTTTGAGGGTATTCGCTGTTTTTAAAGATGATTTAAGGTTTTTTTTTTTTTTTTTTTTTTTTTAAATCTTTTTATTTATTTATTTTTGAACAGTTAAGATTGGGTTTTTTTTTTTTTAATATTTATTTTTTGTCACTGATAGTTTAAATATATATATATATATACTTTTTTTTCACTTTTTCGATGTGTGGCCTCGAATACGCCTGATTTTAATTAATCACTTTTTTTTTTGTAAGGCCCCAAAACGCCTCAAAATAAAATTGTTCGAAGACAATTTATTATATTTTTTTTTTTAATTTACCTTGTCGATTTCTCGACCACAATTTCACAAAATTTTTTTATTTTTTTATTATTTTTGAAAATTGTTTTAAACAATAAGGACTCTTATTTGTCCTTTTGCTTTTAAAATTTATACTCTGTTTCTTACCATAAAGGGGAAAACAAGAGTCAATTAAGGTGCTGGCTTTCCTCTAAGTCTCTTACCACTGGTGGGGGAAAACTGTAGAGTTGCTCGTAGGACCAAAATGTTAAGGATAGTAAATAAATACAACCTTTTTGTTTGGGTTCTGTATTGAAACTGTTTTATTTTATTTAAAACTTCTTGACAAGAAACTTATGTGAAAATCTTATTCTAATCTTAGCTATGGTCTACGCAGAGACCTAATCTTTTAGTCTGGGCGGGGGAGTTATTTATTTTGCCCCCCGCACAAGAACTCTCGGTGAAGGCACATCTGAGAGCGATAATATTAGATAGCTCAAGTGGCCTGCTGTTACAGATTACAGGTGTATTTGAAAAACTGAACCCTTGTCGGGTCCCAGATCGTAAATTATGGCTCTTGATCGAGTTACACAGTTCTACATGACATGTGCAGAGCTCATTAAATCTTTGACACAATATTTATCAGTGTTCGTCTGAACACACGGGGAACGGAAAAATTCTAAAATTCTAAATCAATTAGTACCAAATCCAAAGCCAAATGAGAACACTTTTTTAGTTAGTTCAGTGGTAACACTAAAATAACAGAACACGCAATACTTAAGCTCGCTAATATTTCGGATACACCCATGAAATTCTTTTTACTAGACACAATGAAAACCTTACATGGTATTTTGGGCAATGACACAATGAAAAGCCTTGAAACAATAATATATGTAAAAAATGATATATTAATTCTCGGAAGTAAACGCAAAATTAAAATTCATCAACTAGCGACACATGCAGTAACTACGATTGGACCGCAAGTCAGCCATATGACCAAGTCATCCCTTTAGTATCCGTTTGAAGGGAACGTGAATTAAGGTACAGAGAAGGCCCCTTAGTAAACTCACACTCAGGAGAGATCGTTGCAGTGTGGGATAAAACGGAATCTGCCGAACCTGTCATCACGAGAGCACGCCGAGATATGTTTCTACTGTAAGAATAGTTTTAAGCAATGTATTAAAAAAAAAAATAAAAAATAATTTAATCGAAAAATATTCAAAGAACAAAAAAATTTTACCCAAATATAAAGTGTAGAAGACACATTTTAGTAAGTAAAAAAGACTTAAAATATAGGTAAAACAAAAATCCCCACACAATAATTACAAAAATACACCCTTTAATAAAAAAATCGCACACCCTAATTCTTAGAAGACAACTTCCGAATTCTAAATATCTTAAATTAAAAAATTAAATTAAACTTTTCGCTGCTCATATATCCATACCCAAAATGACCGAACAATATTTGGCAGACAGACTCGCGAATCTTACCGGACCCTCATCAGCCAGTACCACACAAATAAACACGCGAATCATGACCCAGAGGGACATTGAGGAAAAAATAAAAGCAGTCTTAGAGACAAATCTCAGTAGCCTAGTAAAGGAAATACTTAATCCAAATAAAGAATTTTCCAAATATACAGATCAAACAATTAAAAGAAAGATAACGCACAATCTTATGGTTAGATAAATTACCAGACATTTTTTGGACACTTGGAGACTTTTCAGGAAACAAAAGTGAATGTTCGTCATGGAGGAAAAGTGTCGAGAGGGTGTTAAAAATCTATGAAAACAGAATTGGTTCACCAAAATATTATGGAATTCTTTTAGCAATCCGTAACAAAATTACTGGTCAAGCGGACGCAGTACTAGAATCATAAAATACCCCCTTAAATTGGACAGCTATTTCAAAATGCCTAACAGCACATTTTGCCGAGAAGCGCGACTTAAAGACCTTAGAATATCAACTCTATGCTCTGAACCAAGGTAACAATACTATAGATGAATATTATCAGGCAGTTTATCAACAACTATCACTAATTCTGAACCAAATTGACAACTTAGATGCCTCACAAGAAACTAAACAATCCTTGACAGTCATGTACCGGGAAAAAACCTTAGACACTTTTGTCAGAGGCCTTAATGGAAACCTGGCACAATTGCTGGACATTAAAGAACCACATGACTTAGGACACGCTCTACATTTATGCAGTCTACTAGAACACCAAAATGCTAGGAATAACCAGACACCAAAAAAAAGACAATTCCATAGTCAACCAGAGACAGAAAGTACCGCGAAGAAAAATTCAGATGAAGCTTCATCAAGTTCAGAACAAGAATATTATCAGTTGGTAGAAGAAAATAACGTTTACGAACTTCAGGAGGAATGGCAAAGCGATACCGAACACCAATATGTCAGAACTTTATTTTTTAGAATAAATCGTTCCTCACTACCTTACTTTAAAGTAACCACGGGGAACGGAAAAATTCTAAAATTCTTAATAGACCCGGGCTCAATCAATTAGTACCAAATCCAAAGCCAAATGAGAACACTTTTTTAGTTAGTTCAGTCGGTGGTAACACTAAAATAACAGAACACGCAATACTTAAGCTCGCTAATATTTCGGATACACCCATGAAATTCATTTTACTAGACACAATGAAAACCTTCCATGGTATTTTGGGCATTGACACAATGAAAAGCCTTGAAACAATAATAGATGTAAAAAATTATATATTAATTCTCGGAAGTAAACGCAAAATTAAAATTCATCAACTAGCGACACATGTAGTAACTTCGATTGGACCGCAAGTCAGCCATATGACCAAGTCACAAAAATCAAAACAAAAAGTACAGATTAGTAATTGATTATAGGAAACTTAATGAAGTTACTATCTCAAATCGGTATCCCATTCCCGAAATTTGAGCAATTATTGCACTGCTTGGGGACAACAAGTGTTTTTTGGTATTAGATCTTAAGAGTGGTTTTCACCAAATATTATTGAAAGATACAGACATAGAAAAAACAGAATTTGCGGTAAATGGCGGATAATATGAATTCACGAGACTCGCATTCGGTTTGAAAAATTTCCCCATGCATTTTTCAAAGAGCGTTAGACGACATATTAAGAGAATACATAGGGAAAATTTGCTATGTGTACGTTGATGATATTATAGTCTTTAGCAAAAACGAAGTGGAGCACGGCAAAAATTTGGAAAGAGTATTTTTAACGCTACAAAACGCAAATAAGAGGGTTCAAATAGAGAAATGTCATTTTTTCAAAAACGAATTAGACTTCTTGGGGTACACAATATCAGAAAATGGAGTAAAAACCAACATAGATAAAATAAAAGCGATTACAAAATTTCCAGTTCCAAACACATTAAAAGATCTCCGTTCCTTTTTGGGCATGACAGGTTATTATAGGCGGTTCATAAAAGATTACGCCAAAATAGCAAAACCCTTACCATTCTTCTAAGAGGCGAAAAAGGCCGTATATCTAAGACCAAGTTAAGCAGAACTGCTATCAACTTGAGCGAAGACGCGATTACAGCATTCGAGAAACTTAAAAATACTCTCGTCTCCAAGGAGTTTATCCTTGCCTATCCAGATTTCGGAAAAGAATTTCAATTGACTACTGACGCTTCAAGTTACGCAATAGGCACAGTATTGGAACAAAATCATAGGCCAATAACGTTCATTTCGCGCACTCTGTCAAAAACTGAAGAGAACTACGCAACCACCGAAAGAGAGATGCTCGCGATCGTTTGAGCGTACCAAAGTTTAAGACATTATCTTTACGGGTATTCAAAAGTGGTAATATACATTGATCACCAACCCTTGATTTTTTCGAATAGCGTAAATAACCATAACGCTAAGCTTAAACGCTGTAGAGACCTCATTGGCGAGTGTAACGAGATCAGGTACAAGCCCGGAGTAGCTAATCTGGTAGCGGACGCGTTGTCCCGGGCCCCCGAAGAAATTATTTCAATCAGCTCCTCAGCATCAGCCCATAGCGACGAAAGCTCGTCACACAACCTCATATTTTCGGTAGATGCTCCAATTAACGTATTTAAAAACCAATTATTTCTACTGACTGCCGATACAGATTCCTATAGTTTCGAAATGCCATTCCCAACATACCACAGACACATAATTAAACAAAAATCTTACACAGAAGAAAAACTTGCTGCAATTTTAGCTAGTAGACTTGACCCAAAGCTTATAAACGGAATCATTACATCCGAAGAGGTAATGGGAACAATGCAAAACATTTACGCTACCTATTTTAAATCATACAAGGTAAGGTTCACACAAAACGAAATAGACGACGTAACTTCGGAGTCCCAACAAAACGAAATAATTACCCACGAACATAAAAGAGCACATAGAGATGCAAAAGAGAACAAATTACAAAATTTGAAGAACTATTTTTTTTCACAACTTACTAAGAAAATCCAAGCAATAGTTCGAGCCTGTCAAACTTGTAAAGAATCAAAAAACGATAGACACCCCCCCAAAGGAAGAAATCCAACCGACTCCTATTCCTAATTATTCAGGAGATATTTATATTAGCGAAAAACATAGAGTGTTAACGGGAATTGACAAGTTTTCAAAATTTTAGAGTCAAGAGCATCTGAAGATATTAAAAATCCGTTGAGGGAAATGTTAATTGCTTTAGGTATGCCGAAATGGATAATAATGGACAACGAACGATCATTTGGCTCAGCAGCAATAAAGTTTTTGTTAGAAGATTAACTTAAAATATCGGTACACACCACTGCTCCGTACGCATCGACAAGTAACAGACAAATAGAAAGGTTTCATTCAACCCTATCCGAAATCATGCGGTGTCTCAAAAAAGATTTAATCTTTAAAGCAGTTCAGGAATATAATAAACCGTTACATTCTGTAACAAAAGAAAGTCCAATAGGCATATTTTTCAGAAGCACAATCTCTAGTTCAACAGAAGACATAGAAAAAAAAGAAAGGAAGCAAACTTTGGCTATCCCAAGTTCATATACCCTTGCCCTATTCATGAAGACATTAAAATTATGATTTACTGGCATGTATGTTTAAAAGCATTGAAGCTATGATGATTTGCAGCTCAATTATTTGAGTTCCTACGGCAGCCATATGATACCGTTTTCCGATTTTAATAAAATTAAAAGCGTAATTCTGAACTGTCAAATAATTAAACAATCAAAAAGAATTTCTAAAAAAAAATTACAAAATAAAAAAGTTAAATTTTTTTAAATTTTTTTTGTTTTATTTTTATTGTTCCCATGGGAGCTTTATGTTATAGTCGTCCGATTTTGATGAAATTTAAACCGTAACTCTGAAATATTTAACCATTACTTTATCTCGAAGAACTAATAAAAAAATTAAGAAACAGCAAAGTTATAATTTTTTTGTGATATTTTCCGTTTGCTCCTATGGCTCCGGCTCGTTCCGACTTATATACTACCTGCAATAGAAATACAACTTTTGGGAAAGTTTCATGCAGATAGCTTTAAAACTGAGGGACTAGTTTGCGTAGAAACGGGCGGACAGAAGGACGGACAGACGGACATGGCTAGATAGACGGAAACGTCTCCGTCACTTCGTTGCAAACTTCTGACTGAAATTATATTACCCTCTGCAAGGGTATAAAAACGAGAAGAAATAAAAAAGAAAATTAAAAATAAACAATCAGCCGACCTCAAATACCACAATCAAAAAAAAAACACTACCAAAACTTTTAAGCCAGGCGAAACTGTACACGTAAAAATAGATAAAAGGTTAGGAACTAAACTTACACCTAGGTACAAAGCCGAGAAAGTAGCGGAAAACAAAACGACCACCATTAAAACACAAACCGGAAAAATCATACATAAAAATAATATAAGAACATAATTTTTCAGATTATTTTTGCCAACATGCTTGGGGATAACTACAGTCCTCGACTATTCCAATTCACTAATCATCTCATTCGAAACCGGATTAGTGGCTAAACAAGACGGAACATTTAAAATCATCCACATCTTTAACTTACAAAGCTATGAAGAAACTCTGACGAAGTTAGAAGAATCATTTCATTCACTCACCTCATCTCATCCATTACACCCATATGTTTCCTATGAACTAAAACAGATCCAAACGGATTTACGCGTACTCCAAACTAAAAAGAGACAAAAAAGGGCAATAGAAGCAATAGGTACTGCATGGAAATGGATGGCGGGATCACCAGATCACCATGACTATCAGATCTTAGAAGATAAGATAAATGACCACCTAGAAAACAAAAACAGACAAGTAGTAATTAACAGATTAATTAATCAAAAAATAAACCAACATACTAATGCTACTAATAAAATGTTGAAAATTACCCAGAGCTCGGAAGAAATCATAAATCAGAAAGCAAATATTTTAAAGTATAAAATTCAATTAATAAAAGAAGAAATAACCAACATAATATACGCAACTACATGGGCCAAAACTAACACAATAAATTCATTTGTACTTACAAACACAGAAACCAAAATAGTGGAGGAAATTTTTAAAAAGAATATAACTTATTTTTTAACATAGAAGAATTATTGGAATTTGCTCAAATCAAATTAGCCACAAATGGCAACCTTATTTAGCCTGCGGCGAGGGATGAGTCTGTATTTAGCCTCCCAACCATTAAATCAGATAGTTATAAGGCTTTTAAAATTAAAGCAATAAAAAAAGCTTAAATAATCAATGATATAAAATATGAAAATTTTTAAGAATGTAAAAGACAATTATTTGCAAGAATTAAACCTTGTGAATCCTATAATGATAAGACAATTTGTAATTCAGAAAATTTGTTAGCTTTAAGCAATGATACTTGCGTAAACGCTCTTTTAAACCTTCGAGAACCAAAATTTAAAATGATCAACAATCGAAGAAATACTCCCAGGCACCATCCTGCTAATTACTATTTCAGTTAGCTTGAAAATAAAACAAATAAAAAATAAACATTTATTAGCAATTTTAATAAAAGTTTTACAATAACAAAATAAATAAGGATTAATAAAATATTTTTTTTATATTTACGTTACTATAAAATATATTAGAAAAGCAAAAACAAAGTAAGTTAAAATGTATTACATAATAAAGTAACAATTATTTAGGGTTAATTACACGATTGACATATATTTGGTGCAAAAAAACAAAAGGAAATAAAATCGTAAAATATTGAAATAAGTATTTTCGTATGTTAACTTTACATATACAATTTGTTGGTGTGTACGCGCTTGGAATGAAAACCAAAAACAAAATAATGAAAAAAATATAAATATTTAAGTAACAATTTTACATGGATGGTTTTAAATACACAATTTTTTGTGTGTATTCAATTGAAATCAAATAATAAGCTTCTATACCCATGCAGATATTACAAAAAATGGAATGTTCTTGAAAACTCTTAAGTTTCAATTTATGTGCGTTCATGTTCAAAAACGTTGAAGTTATGATAATTTTAGCTAGATTCCTATTGCAAAAATGAAATGTTTTTAAAAACATTTAAATTTTGTTTTTTTTGCGTACATGTTTAAAAACATTGAAGTTATGATGATTTTCAGCTCAATTATTTGATCGTTCCTACGGCAGCTTTATGATATCGTTTTCCGATTTGGATAAAATTAAAACCGTAGTACTGAGTTATATAACCATTACTATGTTCAAAATTATTTAAAAAAAAAATTTTTTTTTTTAACGTTCTGAGTGTTCCCATGGGAGCTATATGATTTAGTCATTTAATTTTGATGAAATTCAAATCGTAATTCTGAAATATTTTACCATTACAACATCCCGAAGAACTAAAACAGATTAAAAAGCAGCAAAGTAATAATTTTTTTCATTTATTTTTTCGATTGCTCCTATAGTCGTCCGATTCGGCTCGATCCGACTTATATACTTCCTGCAACAGGAAGCCAACTTTTGGGAAAGTTTCAAGCAGATAGCTTTAACACTGAGAGACTAGTTTGCGTAGAAACGGACGGGCGGACGAACGGTCGGACAGACGGACATGGCCAGATCGACTCTCCTAGTAATACTGATCAAGAATGTGTATATTTTAAAGAGTCGGAAATTTCTCCTCCGCGTTGCAATCTTCTGACTGAAATTATAATAACCTCTGCAAGGGTATACAAAAATCGATTATTTATGGAAGACACTTTGATTTAAGTATTTAACCAATCAATTTTGTTATTGAGGTATTTGAGGTTTAACTTTGTAGCACTAAAAATTTATAATATCCAAAATACAATACTTTCGCTTTGTAACGACCCTGTTTCGGGAGGCGGTATAGCTCGCCGTGGCCAGGGTTCGAGACAGAAATTTATTTCCTCTTTAGATCAAGTTACCTCCCTTTCCCCAAAGAATAGCACCAATCTAACGCTACAGAGTATGCTTATATTTGACAATACGGTTGGTTTTGGCTACGTTTCTAATTATAATCGGGTCGGAGCAATGGGAGGGCGGAGTGTGGTACTGCTTACTGAGTTGACGTCGGCGCTGCTGAAGGGTCGAGTGCAGGACTGCTTGCTGAGTGATACCGACGCTGCGGAGGGGCCGAGTATATCACTGCTGGCTGAGTGGTTTCGTCGCTGCTGGAGGGCCGAGTGTTTAGGTATGAGTTGTACTTAGTTTTAAGAGTTGTTGTGACGGTGGGCCGTCACAGTTTATATTAAAAACTTTGAAATGTGATATGAGATTTTTATTATAAAACTAAATAATCTTTAAATTTTTGTGCCATTTAGAATAAATAATCCAATACAAAAACCCAAGCATTTGAGCTCAGAGCCACCACAAATAGGCCAGACAGCGTATTCAGAGACTGCTTCTATATCTAAGAAATACCTCACTGGAGACACCAAAAAGCCGCGGCCATAAATACTTTTAGTTGTTATATTTGGAAGTTGATGCACTATGGTCAGTACAAACAAGTGGCCCTTACGACACCAAGCAATGCTTGTTACGCGCGGACCCCAAGGGGTTGCTCAAAACGAGATCGCCAGATGTGAAAGAAGACAGACAAGCAATGGAACGGACCAACAAGTTCAAAATACATACGAAACAAAATACTACACCCAAAAAAATTTGAGCACGAAAAAGCCAAGAGCAAGTCTGCTCTATTTCAGTATTTTTACTTCTCACTTTATCGAGAAGAAACGTTCTTGAAATCGAAAAGAAATGGTTCTTTTTGTTCTCGTTTCGCTGGTCGAGAAGAAAAAATTAGGAACTCGAGAATAAAAGATCTTGAACCTGAGATGAAATTAGTCTAAAGCTTAAGAAAAATTGAAAGAGATACAAATTGGGAGAGAAGTTCTCTCTCAAGTTGTTTGGAAAGTTACCGAAGTACGTTTCGGGCCTCGTTGTTTCCCTTTAAAATTTTCGCCCGGGTTAAAGTTTTGTCTTTGATTGAGCGTATAGAAGTGGAACCATGGACATCATAGAAGATGACCGATTGTTTGACCTATTGGTCGAATTTAAGTGTTTGGAGCCCCAGCGATAATTTCACAGTAAGTAAATAATATTTGATTAAATGAAAATTTAGTTTTGAAATTCGAATATATAAATTGTTAAACTGTTTAAGAATTTTTTATAAGATTAAAATATATTTAACTATATAATTTCAAATGTAAAATGTATAAAAAAATAAATAAAAGAAGAAAAAACAAAAACCACAAAAATGTAATAGTTTTTGGGATCTGGCATTTTACTTGAAAAAAAACCGTTCTCAACAGTTTCTATTTCAGTATTTCCGTGCTCAATAATGAGCCAAGAATGTATTTACTGATATCAAGAAGACATTTTCCTAGATCAAGACTGCTTTTTTAAGACTGATTATTCTTGCTTTGAGAATAGGTCTTCTGGTTCTGAGAACGAATAGGTTCTTGAGTCCAAGTATATGCGCTTTCGTTTTCAAGAGTAAATCATTTTTGATTTTGAGAACGATTTACTCTCAAAGCCGAAAAGACATATTTTAAAATCGAGTATGTTCAGTCTTGTCAATGTCAGACCACAGGACAATTTTGTTTGAAGTAGCCTTCAAAACAAAAAGATGTAACCCTAAAAGAAACCCCAGAAAAACAAACTGGGACAAATTCAGGTCAACTCTAGAGCTCAATCTTTCCAACGAACCGTCAGGATACCCTAGACATCCCTTGGAATTAGACAGAGCGGTAGACAACCTGGGCCACAAGATAGTAAATGCCTTTGAAGACAGTTGTCCTCTAGGTAGACAGAGGCGGGAAACAGACGCACCATGGTGGAATGCTAGTCTCGAACGACTACGAGTAACCACTCGGAAGCTTTTCAACAAACCAAAAACTGATAGAAACTGGGAACTATACAGGCAAAGCCTGACGCTCTACAACAAAGAGATCAGGAAGGCCAAACGGAAAAACTATAGGAACTTCTGTGAGGCAATAAGTAACGTCAACGAGGGCGCGAGACTGCAAAAAGCAATGGCTAAAAGTGCAGCGGATAGTAATTTAGCCCTGAGGAAAGGGAATAACACCTTCACCTCCACGGATCGGGAGAAATTAGAATTGCTATTTGACACGCATTTCCCGGGGAATACTCCCACTATGGGAAACGCAAGGCGTGATCAACATAGAACCCCTAGGACAGTAGCCAGTGACTGGGCAACAGCCAAATCTATAGTTACGCCCGAGAAACTCAAATGGGCTATTGGAACCTTCCAACCATTTAAATCACCGGGATTAGACATGATCTCTCCAGCTTTCTTACAGCAGGGGCAGGAACTACTCCTAACCCGCCTAAGAAGACTAATGGTGAGCAGCCTAGCCCTTGGGTATATCCCAAGTGCATGGTGCAGCGCTAGGGTGGTCTTCATCCCCAAGATCGGGAAGAAAGACATCACCAGCCCAAAGTCCTTCAGACCTATCAGCTTAACTTCGTTTTGTCTTAAAACGCTGGAAAAACTGGTAGACTACAACATCAGAATTACAGCTCTCAGAGACTGTCCGCTGCAAAACACACAGCATGCATATAGAGCAGGCCGTTCAACAGACACTGCACTTTATCAACTATGTCGCACCCTAGAAGGGGCAATCGACAGCAAAGAAATAGCTATATGTGCCTTTCTAGACATAGAGGGAGCCTTCGACAACACATCACATGATGCAGTTCGAGCTGCCCTGTCCAGAAGGAACATAGACACTACTACGAGCAAATGGATTGGCAACCTACTTGAATCCAGGCAAGCAACATGTACACTGGGTTCGGAAAGAGTGACAATTGCTACCAGCAAAGGCTGCCCGCAAGGAGGAGTACTGTCCCCTCTGCTATGGAGTCTGCTAGTAGATGACCTTCTCAGCAAACTTGCTGGAAAAGGAATTCAATGTCAGGGATACGCCGATGACATCGTGATAATCGCCAGAGGCAAATTTGAAGCGACACTCTGCGACATCGTCCAACTCGGACTAAGGACAACGCTAGACTGGTGCAGGGAGGTTGGACTCAACTTAAATCCTGCTAAAACAGTCATCGTTCCTTTCACAAGGAAGTACAAACTACAGAGAATGAGACAAATCTCACTGCTAGGAACTCCTATAGAAACTAGCCGAGAGGTTAAATATCTAGGAATCACGTTAGATAGTAAACTGACTTTCGCTTCCCATGTCCAAAAGACATTGGAAAAGTGTTACAGAGCACTCTATACCTGTCGGAAAATTGCTGGGAAATCCTGGGGAACCAGGCCTCAGATAATACGATGGCTATACTTAATGATCGTGAGACCAATCCTCACGTACGGAGCACTTGCATGGGGCAAACGAGCTAAGCTCATCAGCATGCAAAACCAGCTAGGAAAACTACAAAGACTTGCCTGCGTGTGCATGACAGGGGCAATGAGAACCTGTCCTGCAGCTGCCTTAGAAGTTTTGATGGAGCTAACACCACTCCACTATGTGATTGATATCCAACGCAAAGCTACACTCCTGAGAATAAGCACTAAGGGCACAGGTAGTGGTTGCATTCTAAATAACAGGGATGCGACTAATTTGTTAGGTGAGGTGCCCCTAATACTCCACCCTAGGGATGAAATGACAGCCGAACTAAACTTCGAGCAGAACTTCACAGCACACCTAGGCAATAAGAAAGATTGGACCACACTGTCTGAAGTGCATCCGATGGCTAAACACACCATTGCATGGTACACAGATGGATCCCTGACACAACAAGGCACGGGCCTTGGAGTGGTAGGGCCTCGCATAAAATACCACGAATCCCTTGGCCAATACACCAGCATATTCCAGGCTGAGGTATGTGCCATTGGACGTTGTGCAGAGCTCAACATACAGCGTGGATACAAGGAAAAGGACATATCGATCCTTTCGGACAGCCGAGCAGCAATTACTGCTTTATATAGCAACAAAATCACCTCGAAGCTAGTCCTAGAGGTGAAGAGTAAGCTAAATATACTGGGCAGCCGAAATAGGCTGGCCCTCAGATGGATTCCGGGACATAAGGATATATCCGGAAATGAACTTGCCGATAAAATGGCAAAACTAGGAGCCGAACAGCCCCTGGTAGGCCCAGAGCCCTACTGTGGCATAGGGAGGCACACTATAAAAGAATACCTTAGGAAAGCGGAAGGCGCCATGAGACAAGAACACTGGAGAAATACCCCAGGTCTAAGGCAAGCCAAAACTCAAATAAATAACTATAACAAGAAGAGGTTCAAGGAACTTATTCAACTGGGGAAAAAACTCACTTAGGATCGTTACCGGATTACTAACCGG
Organism: Drosophila gunungcola; assembly: GCF_025200985.1. Lineage (NCBI taxonomy): Eukaryota > Metazoa > Arthropoda > Insecta > Diptera > Drosophilidae > Drosophila > Drosophila gunungcola. Next base: position 143,798 of record NW_026453322.1, read on the forward strand.
GCACTGTAGACTGAAAAGTCACCTAGGTAAGATGGGAATAACCAGCAGTGGAACTTGCAGATTCTGCGACATAGAGGACGAAAACTCTAGACACATCATTGCAGACTGTCCGGCGTTAGCAAGCATAAGATGTAAAATCTTAGGAACCAGAACTCTTACACCTGAGCTCCTAGTAAGAATCAACCCACTAAAACTCCTCGACTTTATTCGAGGAAGTGGGTTGATATCTGAGCTGTAGGCTCTGAATGGGGGTACAATAGATCTTATAGGTCGCGGTACACTGGACACCCCGATATTAATAATAATAATCTGCCGTTAAAACTTAATTATTGAATAACTGTCTGAGTCCCTAGGCCAGCATGTAAAGAAGGGCAGTCACCCTTCCAACGTAAACTTCCTAATTCACCATTGGGAATTCTTCGGCCAGCCGGCCAACAGACAGCAGCCAACAGCCAGCAGTCAGCAGTCAGCAGTCAGCAGGCAGCAGTGCACCTGACGTCCACTTTCACCGAGGAGACAGGAGAAGCCGCCATTCACCGACACTTATTACTTGACCTCACCATTATACTAATTAGCGCCCAGACGTAAAATACCCGTTAAAATAATAATGAGCACCTCAATCATTATACTCCCCGGCATTTGCATATGTTTAACGTCAAATAAATAAACCAAATAAATCGCTGTCAGAATAATTTCTGCAGCTCCGCTTACATAACTTCGTGTTAATTTAAAAAAAAAAAAAACAAAATATTAATTGATGTACTTATTATTTCTTTGACGATTTAAATTGTCGATTTTTTATTATATTTGTTTCTGTGTGTTGTTTGCATTTTTAAAATATATCAACCAAATAGATTTCTCAGTGCGGAATATCTCATACATTACGACCATAAATAAAATACAAATATTAAACAAATTAATTGGGAATTTATTAAAATAATTTTATTGACGACGGTACTGTATCATCAAATTATGGGCATTTATTTCAGCCCTTTTGTGTTGTTGTATATTTAGCCTATTCCTAAAATTCTTTGTATAAGCCTCTCAACAATCTTTGGGTTTTTTATTGCTTCCCCACCCCACTCCCCGCGCCGTTACTCGAATCCGAAACCGCGACGTTTATATTCCAATTCTGTTTAGCTTCGCTTCTTTGTATACCATATCGGCAGCTCAACCGCCACGATCCCTTGGCTATAGCAATTTTGCTTATATAAAGCTGCTTAGTCATGCAACTCTTTGTTGGTTGAACTTAGCATAGCTCCCCATTCCTAACTTATAGGAATATAATACAAGAAAGCGACACAGAGTCGGACAGTGAGAAGCTTCATATTGCTTCAACACCAATACGAGCAGCCACTAGTGCCCGTTCAAATACAATATGGCTATAGGCGCAGAACAGCTCAATGCTGTCATTCAGGCTGCCATTAACAATGCCTTAAGAGAAAAAGCTGTCGAAGACCTGCGCAGAGAAAATGAATTGCGCGGAACTATAGAAAATTTGGCCGGTGAGTTGGCGGCTGCACAGATTGCGCCCACAACTGTCGAAACCTCTCAGGTACAGATCTACGAGCCCGTAGATATTGCAGGCAACGTAGAGTGCAACGAGCCGCTGGACGCGGTCAAGTGTCTGCCCGAGTTCACGGAGGCACAAGAAACATATGTTTCCTGGCGGCAAACAGCAAAGCGTCATACCGCATATTTAGGGATCGTGTTAATAGCTCGCGCCATTATCAGGCGGCTGTTATCACAAGGAGTAAAATTAAGGGCCCTGCCGAGGAGTTCTGTCCTCGTTTGGCACGGGGTTAAATTTCCATGCGATTATAAATCTG